>NW_023652799.1:5000-20000 GCF_015228065.2 Penaeus monodon
TCTCTGGTTAAAAACAGGTCACCCCACGATGATGAACCTTTGCACATATAATATAAGGACAATAAAACTGAATCCGACTTACTAGCATTACTTTGAGGAACTCACTCTCATTAAATGGGTTGCTGCAGAACTCTGTGAAGTTAGTAGACTAAGTGAAGAATAGAAGATATTACATGATAGACATGTACTCTATTGGAGAGGTAAACCCTAGGGTAGCAAGTATGAATTACGATAGGTTTCTTAGTTCACAAACGTTTACAAAAGAATATCGTAGAATTTTATAATAGAAGTGAAAGAGTGGCTTCAATAACAATAAAATCAAACAATAGGTACAGCTTAAAGATTGTTCAAGCCCAACCTACAGCCACAGTGATGAAGAAATAGAGAGCTTCTATGAAGATGATCATTTAGCCAGCGAGAGAGTAAAAACCTATTTCACAATAATTATAGGAGATTTCAATGCCAAAATAGGTAAAGAGACAGAAGGAGAAACCGAAGTGGGGAATCATGGAATATGCACTAAGAATGAGAGGGGACAAATGCTAGTCAATTTTGCAGAGGCTCGATTCGTCAGTATCATGAATACATTGTACGAAAAAACTAGAGCGGAAGTGGACATGGAAGTCACCATCTGACATCAAAATGAAACTGACTTCATAATTTCGAATAGTCGTAATATAATAAAATATGTGGAAGTTATTAATAAAGTAAATGTTGGCAGCGACTATAGAATGGTCAGAGGCCAAATTAAATTACACCTCAGAAGGAAAAGGAACAAACTCATAAGAAAACCGCAGACAAATTTAGTTAACTTGAAGACCAGAGCGACAGAATTTAACCTTAACATCCAAAACAAATATTCACTTCTCAGCAACAAAGATCTCAACATTGACCAAATCAACAAACAGTTCAATGCCACAATAAAGGAAGCTGCACTTGAAGTAGGCAGTAAGAACGTCAAGCAAAGCTTCAGCAAGATATCGGTAGAAACTAAACAGCTCATGCAAAAACGTAGGGTCATGAAAGTATCGTCAAACAGGGACAAGATAGAATTAGCTGAACTAACAAAGAAGTGCAATACTCAAATAATAAAGGAAAGTATGATCTCAGGTACCAGTGCAAAAACAGTGCAAAGAATGAAATCATAAGAGTAGTGGAAGACTTTTACAGGGATCATTACAACTGAAATGAACAGTCATGGTTAGAAGCGACTGAGGTGACTAGAGGTGTTCCTAACAGAAGAAATAAAAAGAGCACGTAAGGCATGAAGAGAGGGAAAACACCAGGTGAAGACGGAATTAGTATAGACCTTATAATAGATGCAAGAAGAAGTGCAACAGTGAAACTAGCTAATACCTTCTCAAGGAAAAACTCCGAAAGTCTGGAAAAATGCAAAAAAAATATTTTGATACATAAAAAAGGGGATAGAAAGGATCTATAAAATCACCGACCCATAAGGCTGCTTTTAGTTTTTTACAAACTATTCATAAAAGTCATCACAACTCGCATCTCTGCTTCTGCAGTGGATTCTCAACAACAGATCACATGCACACGCTCACCCAAACAAGAGGAAAAAAAATATATATAGGAAACCCCAGTCTATGGCATTTATCGCTTATGAAAAGGCATTTGACTCTATACAAAAACCAGCAGTATTAGAAGCTATTCGAAGATAGGGAGTAGAGGAGGTATATTGTAAAATTTTGGAAGATATATACACGAAGATAGGACATCAACCATCAAGCTCCACACAGAAACCGATAAAATACCAATTAAAAAAGGTGTTAGTCATCTCACCAAAACTGTTTACAGCTTACCTTGAGAAAATATTCAAGAAGCTAGATTGGAACGGAAAGGTTATCAAAATAGGATATGCATATCTAAACAATTTAAGATTTGCAGATGATATTGTTTCTTCAGTGAATCTCCTAATGAAATACAACAATTAATAAACGATCTGAATAGAGAAAGTATGAAAGTCAGACTTAGGATGAACAAGAAAAAACTAAGATCATATTCAACATTAGAGTTCATTTCGAACAGATGCATGTACAAGGCAAAGTGCTAGAGGAGTGGACAAGTACATATATCTAGGGCAACTCGTACAAACCCATCTAGCTAAGAGGAAATTAAGTGATACATCAGTCTAGGCTGGAGCACCTTTGGCAGACACAGTCGCATACTAATAGGCTCCTTGCCATTATGTTTGAAAAGAAAAGTCTTTAGCCAATGCATCCTCCCAGTTATGACCTATAGATAAAAAAAATATGGACTACAACCAAATTACTGGAGAGGAGACTAATAAGTCCCCAGAGAGGGATGGAGAGGTTGATGCTGGGAATTAGCCTAAGAGATCGGATTATGGCAACGTGTATCAGAGTACAGACAAGAGTGGAAGACAAACTTGAGTGCATCAAAAAGAAAAGGCAATGGGCAGGTCATATATATTAGAGACAGGACGACAGATGGACAAAGAAAGTAACAGACTGGGCTATAGATAACATAAAGAGGCCAAGGGCCAGACCAATGACAAGATGGCATAGCGAAATAACGAAATTTGGCCGCCAAGACTAAAAACAAAAAACGAAAGACAAAGTTAGAAAAGATTTGGAGAGGCCTATGATCTACATTGGATTGAATCAGGGTGATGATGATTATATAAATGTGTGTGTGTGTGTGTGTGTGTGTGTGTGTGTGTGTGTGTGTGTGTGTGTGTGTGTGTGTGTTTGCGTGTGTGTGTGTGTGTGTGTGTTTTGAGAGAGAGTGAGAGAGAATTTATATATATACCTAACTGAAGCAAATCTATGCAAATCAGCACGCGCAATGAACAAGCAAAATCTAGATACAGTAATGGGCGAGTTTACTGTAGATATGATGGTGGGTTGAGAACCACCAACAATGATTACCTAAATAATTACTCCCCTGGGGAAGGATCATGGGTCAGCCACCCCAGTATAAAGACCTAGTCAAGTACATGGTGTCAAGATGGCTCCAAGTAATTCCATCGGTGATGGCACAACTATGATGATACACTAACACACACACACACACACACACACACACACACACACACACACACACACACACACACACACACACACACACATATATATATAGATAGATATAAATAGACAGATACATACATACACAAATGCATATGTGAATGGCAAAACACTCTACCGTGTTGATACTATGTTAGAAAACCCACAATGGACAAATTAGATTGATTAAAAACGAGACAACATCTTCAGCTCTGAAGGGGAAGGGGAGAGGAGGGAGTATAAAATAGAGAAAGGAGAGGCAACACGGTGAACAGGGGCAGATGAAGATTCTACAGAGACTCTTCAGCCTCACCACCCATAGTTCTTGGTCCTGCTTCTCCCTCACCGGCGCTGTCACCAACCTATCTTCCCTGTCCTTGACCCCTCATCAGCAACAATTCCTTGATTTCGATCTTTCCTTTGCTCTCCGCCCTAACCCCCTTACCTCCATCGACATTATGTCATCTTCCTTGTGTGATGTATCTCTCCTTTGTATTGCTTTCATCCCGGTCCTCAAATCCCTCCTCCATCCTAGTTACCGTGAGGCCCTTCAAAGGGAGGATGTCATCATTTTGCCTTCCGACAAGGGCAACTCGGTGGTGGTCCTCGACCGAGCCTCCTACCTGCAGAAGGCCTAAGACTTGCTGGATGATGACTGGAAGACTTAGCAGCATGTTTTCCAGAAGCTAATCTCTACCAGAGGTTCAAGGTCATCAACCCTCGCCTCCCTCATTTCTATGGGTTTCCTAGAACTCATAAGCGAGCTGTGCCTCTGCGCCCTGTCATCTCTTCCTGGTATCTGTGACGCACCCTCTTGTGGCTTGGCGAAGTCTCTCGCTCCCCTTCTTGGCACCTTCTCTCCTGCTCAGGTCTGCAACCCTTAGGAATTCATCTTCCGTGTTCATGGTGTCACGCCTGCGACCATAATGAGCTTGGATGTTGACTCCCTGTTCCCCAAGTTCCCACTTGATAACGTCCTTTCTTTCTTTCAGAGGAAGCTCCCTGACAAGAATCCGACGTCTTCCTCTAGCTGATTCGTGTGTGTGTGGAGTCTAATTCCTTTTCCTTTGAGGGTTGCTTCTACTCGGTGTTGCCATAGGCTCTCCCCCTCTCTCCAGCTTTGGCTTGGCTAACCTGTTCATGGAATTCCTCTCGCTTCCATCTCTCTTCGTCCTTCGGTGTGGCTGAGGTATGTCGATGGTGTCTTTGCTTTCTGGCCTCATAACCCTGCTTTGTTCTCGGGTTTCATGGCGCAGCTGAACTCTCTCTCTCCTTCCATCCATTTCAAGGTGGAATGGGAGGTTGACAACAAACTTCCTTTCTTGGACACCCTAGTTCATTGCTTTGCTGGCCAATTCCCCATGTACAGGAAGCATATGCAGAGGTATGTACATACACATCTTCTCTTACCATCCTCTCCATGTAAAAAAAGTTGCTGCTACCTCGCTGTTCCTCCATGCCCTCCATCTCTGTAACCCCCAGTACCAGGATGGAGAGATCGACTTCCTGCTTCGTTCATTTTCCAAATTGGGCTACCTCGGCATGTTCTCGGCGTCATGTTATCCAGGGTGCGGCGTACCATCTACCACGACACCTCTCCTAAAGAAACTCCTTACCTGCCAGTCCTCAGCCTGCCCTACACTGAGGAGATCTACTCTCTCTGTTGCCCTCTTCACCCTCTCAACTGCAGGCTGATTATCCGCCAGGTGAACACACTCCGTCGCAACCTGGTCCTCTGCCTCGAAGGTGGGCACTTATGCTGTTCCTTGTGCCTCCTGCGATAAGCAGTACTTTGGCTGTCTCAACATAAATACGCTATATCCAGGGGACACAACAACAATGCCCTCTTCTGCCATCAGTAGGACGCAGGGCATCAGATGGATTGGTCAGCTGAAGTCTACGCCCGAAAGACTGGTGGAATAATCCTTAATCAAGCTGCTGCCTAATTTTAGCTTGAACAGCGGCTTTTCTCCTGACGATGTTTTCCTTCCGACATCCTCCGCCTTCTTACTATACCGGCCACAATTCGCAAAGATTCTTCCACCAGACCTGACCTATCTTCGCTTCCGTTCACCTGTCCTCGCTTGCCCCGTGTTTATCACGTTGCCTCTCCTTTCTATTTTTTATATTCCCTCCTCTCCCCTTCCCCTTCAGACCTGAAGATGGAATCCAGGAGGATTTCGAAACTGTTGTCTTTTAATGAATGTAGTTTTTGCATTGTAAGTTTTTCAACCAAATACATATGTATAAATACATATACACACATGCGTATTTGGTGTATATATATATATATTATATATATATATATATATATATATATATATATATTATATATATATATATAATATATACACACACACACACACACGCACACATGTATATATGTTTATATATATATTGTATATATGATATGAATATTGTATACATATATGCATGCATGTATGTATATAATATTAAAGTCTGAAATAAGAAGTAGAGGGACCATATGATTCCACATCAATAAAAATTATCACACATATATAATCGCACCCATAATTCATCACACATACAGTCATTATATAATGAATTAACACTTAACGAAGTTTGTAGTTAGTCCGAGGTAAGTTAAAATTTGCCATGTGTGTGTATATACACATACGTGTCTTTACGGTTACGTATACTTATAGACATATATTATTGTGTTAATTTGGTGCGGTGTTCTAAGTATGGAGAAAAATATACGGAGATGTATTTAAATAGACAGAGTGACAGACAGATGTACCATCTATGTGTAGAAGTAACCATACACTAAGCTGTAAATTTTTAACATACGAGTCTAACTTCAATTACCTTTATTTATCAGGTGATAGTTGCTACTTTTGCTATGAGCGGAGACTCAGCTATTATTTGGGAAACTTACCAGATAACTCAAAATCTCCATAAGAAGACATTCAGGATCGGTGACTGGACCCAAGGAGGTGCGAGTGGGCTCGCGAAGGGCCTGGCCCCCGAGGAACGATGGCGGCGCAGGAGAGATATCAGAGAGAAGGCGCTGTGGCACGGGGTGATGAGAGCGCCGATAGACGACCCTCTTCAGCACAGGGGCGACCTTACCGGTCTCCACCTGCGATGTGCCGCCTTAGAGGTACAGTACTTGTTTTCACAATCCTTGAGCAGGTTATACGTTTCGCGTGGCCATCGCAAGGGCTGGCTTTTAGTAGTGTATCTTAAATCCTCACTACTATTAAATTTAATTTATTGAACTGAAGTATTTGAGGGCAAAAATAATTCTCATAACACACTAGTTAGCCATCTGAAGTTATATATGCGATATATATATGGTGTGCGACTAAATCTGTACAGTGCAACTGCAATAAGAAGTATTTCAGATCGTGTGGGCCCTTTAAGCCAAATGGAATTATCTCAGATACTGCAGAGAATCTGCTTTGCACGCATTCGGCAGTGAGGCTCTGGCTCTTCAGAATGAAAAACGAAAAAAAAAAAAAACCCTGCCTTATAGTTCAAGTAAAATCCACAGATTCTCGAACTATTTTCCTCTTCACCTTCCAGTTCCACCAAACAGCAATCCGAAGCGAATTCTATCGTGCGAAGGCAACCTTATTTGCTTTCGAAGTTTAGCGCTGTGAAAAAGGCCCTACTTTTCTGCCCCATTTTCAGACTGCATCCTCCCGCATTAAAAAAATCGTTAGAGTCTACGACCTGCCCGAGATACGGCAATGTGCGGTGCTTATGGGTTTACGAGGGTGATTATTGACATAAAATGACTCGTAACTCCCTTGTTCATTTTATTAGTTTACTCCTAGACTTCCCACCTCCAGGTAGTAAACCTCACGCTATAATTACTTTTAGGTGACCCCCAACAGGGCCATATTATCATTTCTACTTTTCGTGTTACTTCTAGAACTGATTGACCTCTAGCTCCCAGTGTTCTTCGCCGGGGCATCAACGCCACACATTTCACTAGACATCAGCAAATGCACACGATAGACCGTTAAGTACATAAAACCTAATTTTCACACTAAATAGTTACACAAACAGAGGAATTGGGTCGGTCTGATCTCATATTGGAAGGCGCATTTCACACACAGCTACAGCTTGGATCTTAACACTGCTAATCATAAAATTGATTATAACGTAGCCTTCGTTTTAATAGGAAATATGTTGCATAACATCCCTGTTTGTATTATTCATTCTGCCCAAAATTTCCTCATATGAGAAGGCAAAGTACCTCCTGACTTTTTTTCAAGAGTCATTTAGAATTAACGACAAATAAGATGAATAAATAAATATAACTGTTCAATCACTATACCGGGCAATTTGGTTTTGTTCGTTTTACTTAATGTCATGACAAATTACAGGGATTCTCATAACCAAATGATGAATTTTATTTTCTCTTTTGCCTCTTAAAAGTGTATCAACTTTTTTGTATTGCTTTTGGACAACAGATTAGCACTCAAAGTATACCAAATATACCGAGCGCTACTGTTATGCATGGAAACAGCATTCTCAACCCAACAGCTTACACACTACTCAGTATTTGTTCACTATGCTCAAAACTTGCCCGCCAGTGTTCTAAAACGAGAAAAAAACTAAAAGTTTGATACCAATCCAACTAACATTAGACCACAACTCCTAAAGAAATCGCAGAGGCCAACTTTGTGTTTAGCTTGACGTTTGCCTGTTGCCATTGCTTTCTTATTAGTTCAAAAGCCATGTGAGCAAGACGAGTCCTGCAATTGCTGTGATAACATCCTTGAATAACTAATATTACTAATAATGATAATGATTACTATTTTAACAAAATCATTATTTTTATCATTACCATTATCCTCATCATTATCATTATTGTCATTATCATAGTATTATCATTATAATCATTATCACCGTTTTATATTATTATTACTATAATGGTCATAATGATTATAGTAATAATAACGATAATAATAGTAATCATCATAATAATGATAATCAAAACAACAATAATAATGGTAACAATAATTATGTTTATTGCTATCATAATTGTTGATATTATCATTCTCCATCCTATTATTATTATTATTATTATTATTATTATTTTATTATTATTATCATTATTATTATTTTCATTATTATTATTGTTTTCATTATTACTAACTTAATAATAATTATTATTATTATTACTATCTTATTATTTATATAATTATCATTGTTTTGTTATTATTACTATTATTATTATAATTATAATAATAATAATTATTATCATCTTATTATTTATATAATTATCATTGTTTCGTTATTATTAATATTATTATTATTATTATTATCATCATCATTATTATTGTTAACATTATCATTATTATTACTATTAATATTATTATTATTATTATTATCACTATTATTATTATTATTATTATCATTATTGTTATTTTACTAATATGATGATGATGATGATGATGATTATTATTATCGTTAATACTATCATTATTATCACCATTATCACTATTGTTATTATTATAATTACTATTATTATTATCGTCATCATTATGATTATTATTAATATTACTATTATCACTGTTGTTATCACTATTATTATTATTATCAATAATATTATCATTATAATTATTATAATTTGTGTCATCATCATCTTCATTATCATTATTATCATCACTATCATTACTATATCTATTAATATTATCCTTATATTTATCATTGTTACTGCTCCATTCATTTCCATTCGTATTCCCTCTCACTCGCAGTTCTTGCCTTTGGTGAAGGTTAAAGGTTTCGTCGACGGTTCAATGAGCATCTCAGGAGTAGAAGCGTCTCTGCTACAGGAGCTAGCCACTCGCTCCAATTTCACGTAAGTCATCTCTGGGAGGTAAACAATGTCATTAGAGATCTTCGTGTGTACGTTGCATACATACTCATTCAGCTACATGCTGAAAAAATATTTATATATCCCGTAAGCAAAAAAAAAAAAAAAAAAAAAAAAAAAAAGACGCTATTAATCGTAGTTGTCAAATCACTGTTAGCGCTTCTCTTCCTTTGATCATCTGGAAAGCAACAGCTCATCTTTTTCGCTAACACCTGTGGCTTGGGCACCGCAGCTACTCCTGCCGACCATCTCGAGACGGGCAGTGGGGGGCGGTCGTGGACGGCAAGTGGACAGGGATAGTGCGGGACCTGCTGGACGGCGTGGCGGACATCGGCGTGGCGGGCATTGCCATCACGCGAGAACGAAGTGAGGTCGTTGGCTATCTCCTGGGCATCTTATCTAGCGAGTATGAACTCACGTTTTTCAATGCAGTGATGATGATGGATGTGGTAACAGTAGCAATAAAGACATTAATAATTATCATAATGTTCATGATAATAAAATGGTAAAACAATCATGATAATAGTAAAAATATTGATAACAATGATAATGATGATGATGATGATAGTAATAATATTGATAACAGTAATAATAATGCCAATGCTAATAATAATGATAATAACAACAGTGATAGTAATAACGATGATAATAATAATAATCATAATATTAATGATAATAATAATAATAATAATAATAATAAAATAATGATAATAATCATCAACAATAATGATAACAATAATAATACTGATAATAATAATGACGATGATGAAAATAATAATTGTACTACTACTACTACTAATAAAAATGATTATAATGATAATGATAGTACTACTACTAATAACAATAACAATAATATCAACTATAAATATAGCTATATTCATAATATAAATACAATTGTAATATAACTGTAATCATGAATATTAATCATAATTATAACAAAAATAATAATAACGATAATAATATGGATAACAACAACAACAACAACGACAACAATAACAACAATAATAATAATAACAATAATAAGATTGATAATAATAATATAATATCAGTAATAATGATAATTATGATAATGGTTATAATAATATTGATAATAATAATAATGATAATCATGATAACAATATTAATAGCAATAATGATAAGGATAATAAGAAAAACGATAATAAAGATAATAACAGAAATCATTATAATGATACTAATACTAATAATGATGATTAAATAATAACAACAATTAATAATTAGATAATAATAATGATATTATTGTTATTATTATCATTATTATTATCATTATTAACTTTTTGGTTGAGGACTCTAAGTTAAGTTAAGTTAAGTAAGTTTATTTACCACCCTGGCTATCTGCTCAGGCGTGGGCAATCATGATTACAGTTTTACATATATCTGACATTGTACAGTAGTCTGTAACTACTGTAGTTGTACAAGGTTAAAATAGAAATATAAATCATACATCATACAAAAATTATTACTTACATATGCTTTTGCCACTGTGTTTGAATAACACTGTTATTTGTTTACGGTAGTTCTCACATAGTAAATTTAGGGTATAGTACGAGTATATCTTCCAATGTATCAGATGAAATGAAATATTCACATAGTTCTTTATACCTCATGTTAGGTGGTCTGAAAGGCTATATCACATGACATTCCGAGATATAGTGCTCAAGCGTTCGTTTGTTTTCTTCGTTACACAGTCTACATCTAGATTCATCTGCACTTCTTGCACCGTGCAGTTGCCAGTACATTCTGTAACCTAAACGTATTCTGGCAATAACCACGTAACACTGTCTGGTTTGACTTCGGTGCCACCCATAGGAAGGCTTGCCATCTCTATACTGATCGTAGTGCCTTATGGTACAGCTTTCAGGCCTTTGAGTGTTAATCAGATCTACTAGTTCTTCCTTATGAGAACTTTTCAATATATGTGCAACCCTAGCAAGAGGCATCCCAAGATCTATGTTCACAATATCCTTGCTGCAGGCTTCTTTCGCCAATTTGGTCTACGTGGTCGTGCTTGCGTATGCCAACATGAGATGGTATCCATACAATTGAATGTTGAAATTACGCTCTGTTGCATAGGTTACGTTACGCTTAATGCAACTCACAATTTCTTCATCGCCCCCTGCTTTGAAAGAATTTAGCGTCCGAAGAGCACTTTGAGAGTCAAGAAAACTACTCCAGAGCCCCTAGACATTAAGAATTCCGTTGCGAGGAGTATACCTGCCAGCTCCGTTTGTGTAGTTGCTGGCCCAGTTTTGTATTCTCATATTAACTTGATGTTGTAGTAAGCCATTTTTGTATACAGTGCAAGCACAACCAGCTTTGTATCCAGACTGTACGGATCCGTCGGCGTAACACTCATATGCATCATCACCCATAGATTCTGTGTGTTCCGTTACCGTTGCTAGCGCAATTTGTTTCAACACACAGTTTATGCACCCTGTTTTTTTTGTGGTAGACATGTAAGGTGCACGATCAATGTTGAATTTTTCCATGGTGGAATGGAGCGACCTTTTGGTATTTTACTAATTGGAACATTGAGTTTTAATAATGTTCATGGAGATTTTGTGTATCAGAGGGCGCGCGTGTGTGTGATTTGTCACGTCTACTTGTGTGATTTTATGTTGCAGTTGTTTTTGGAAATCTGAGAGATACGAGGGCTCCCTCAGAGCTTTGACCCCAAATATGGTGGAAATAAATTTTATTCTATCAGAAATGGATGGTAAGTTTTAATTCTGATCTCATGTTTACTATCCTTGCTGTTCTCGGGGCGCCGAGGATAATCCTCATAGCTTCATTTTGCACTACCTCCAAACTACCTATTTCTGATTCCTTACACTGCAACAAGTGCAGGGCATGGTAGTCTAACAACTGACCTTATAAAAGCCAAGTTAAAACAGTCTAGCGAGCTTAACATTGATGCCATGTTCTCTTCCGACAAGAACCTTTCAAAGGTTTTCAATCTCTCCCAGAGTCTCTTCTTTAGAGAGAAGACCAGGTCTGCATCATTTACATTCACCCCGAGATATTTATACTTGTTGCATATGTCAAGCTCCTGGTGACCTATGCGAAAAGTGGGTGGGGGTATGATACATGGGTTTAGAGCCATTGTTTTCTCAGCGGAAATGACTAATCCACACTCATGAGCCTTTGCTGTGATTCTGTCGAGAATTATTTGCATCCTCACTTGTGATGATGCTCTGACGCATATGTCATCAGCATAGCATATAATGGATTCACCATCCCCAAGTGGGATATCTGCCACCAGCTTGTGCATGAGGACATTGAACAGCATAGGGCTGAGAACTCCTCCCTGTGGCGTCCCAAGTTCAAAAGACTGTGAAGTGGAACTTCTCACTCCCCTGAACAGGACACTTGCAGATCTGTTCGAGAGATACATTCTAATCCAGTTCAATATCTTACCCCGGATGCCAAAGCTTACTAATTGTTCTAGGATAACTTCTCTGTTTGCAATGTCAAAAGCTGACTTAAGGTCAAGAAAAACAGTGTGCTTCCTTGGATTAGAGTGTGAAAGTACTCTGCAAAGCAATGTTGTGTGCTACGTCCCGATAGGAATCCGTACAGTCTGTGAGATAATTTACCCTTTGTAACCTGTACCAGAGTCTGTTAAAAAATATCCTTTTCCAGAACTTTGCATACACATGAGGTTAGTGAAATGGGTCGGTATTTATCAGTGGTTGATTTTGGCATAGGGAGGATTAGACTGCGTGTCCCAGGGGCCAGGCAGAATACCTTGTGACAAAACTTAAACTGTATAGGTGCAAAAGTGGATTACCAGGTACGTGAGCTATAAGGCGGAGGACACTATAGGTAATTCCATCCTCACCTGGGGCGGACGCTTTTCCTTTGATCAGTGCATTGTTCAGTTCCCACTCAGTGATCTCAGCAAAGTCTGAGGGTCAGTATCAGAACATCCAATCTCAATGGCAAATTTGCGTGCAATTTTAGATTGACTAAGGTGATCCTGAATATTTGTGGGAAGTGAGCTCAATTTGGACGCTCCAGCCCATTGACTAAGGAGCATATCTGCTTGTGCAAGAGGACTATGGAACTGCGGGGTGTTAGTTGGTTTTGCCTGAAATTCGATTTATTTTTTTCCAGACCTCTGACATTGAGGTGTTATTGTTAATGCTTTGTAGGAACTGTTCAAAGTGTTCATTTCTGAAATGAGTTTTTAATTCCCGTAGGTTTTTGTTAGCCTTAAGAAATTCAATAACTTGTCACGGGTATTATCCTGCTTGTAGATATCATAAAGCTCCTGAACTCGCTTTTGTTCCCTTAATAATGTAGGGTCACCGACCCACTTAGGTTGTTTGGAGCGTTGTGAGTTGCTGTTCTTGAAGGTTTTCTTTGGACAGACCCAAGTGTTGTAGTAATCAGTGACCACTGTTTATTCATGTCCATGGAAAATTTATCAACACTTGTTACTGTGTAATCATTGTACCAGTCATAGATACGTGATTTAAAGTGATGCTCAAGGTAAGGGGGGATAGAAATTTTGACCCTATTTGTTTTTGTAGACTGAGTATTATCAACAGCGTATCTCGTTACCATTGCAAAGTGGTCACTGATTAGCTCTGTTGCAAGCATGCTTCTGACGTTTCCATGCACAAGATCCCTTCCTATTACATAATCTAGCCTGCCCCCCGCCACGTGAGTTTGCCTGTCTGTATCATATACTGTCATAGATCTGTTGTTCACAAAATGTCGGAACTCTTCGCCATTTTCATTGCATTGACTATCTCCAAATGTATAATGTCTAGCATTAAAATCTCCCATGCATATTGTGCCGTGATTCTGAAAGTTGGGCAGTGAATCAGTCTGAAACTTTCTACACCTTGCGTATACATTGTACAGAGAGAAAAACCCAGAGGCTGTTCGAATATGTAAATGCTGATACTGCACATTATTGTCATTAGATTTCTGCACCAACTTATGCGGTATGGTGTCACTGACATAAGTCAATAGGCCTGTCATTCCTGTGTTCGTATAGGAGTGGTACCTCTAATTTTTTATTTTAGTGGCTGATGTGAAGGGCTCTTGTAAACAGATAACGTCAACATTATTGTTATGAATATAGTAAAGCAAGTCATTAATTCTACGGTTGACACCACGTATATTCCATGAAAGAAAAGTAATTGTTTTCTTGTCCCCCATCACACCCTATGTTTAACTGATTGGTCAAATTTTCTGTTTGATGAAACCCTTTAGTCTGCATATTTCTTGTACTGCATTACGTATTTGTGTTTGTATCTTCTTTTATTTATCTGTTTTCGCGCTTTCCGCGTATTGATACTATACGCATAATCCGTACCTGATAGCATTTTCTGAGTGATGTCCCACAGATCGGCCGTTTCCTTCGCATCTTCGTCAGCGTCATTTTTACAGTCACTGTCGTCACTGTTTTCAGATGGTCCGCCGTGCGTAATAATAATATCAGAGACCTCATTCGTATTGTCAGCATCACTAACATCACTAACATCATCAGAACGCACATTTTCCCTGTCTACACGCTCACTTTTGTTCTCCATTATCATTTTTTTCAATTCAGCAATCTCTTGCCTGATGCTTTTTTTCATTTCAGCAATCTCTTGCCTGATGCTTCTTATTTCCTCGGCCGTATCCATGTCTTTTTCATCAATGGTTTCTCCTGTGGCACTGTTTCCTAGGATGGGGATCCCCTGGCAGTTGCAGGAATTCCTGTGGGTTGTGACGTCACGCGGCCCAGGTGGGTGTGTGTGGCTGGGCTGGGGCATCGCCACTTTCCCCGGTCGATGGGTACGGTCGGGGCAGGTGGGGGGGGGGGGGGTGCTCGTGGCGGTTTGTGGGGGCCCGTTACGGTGCCAGGCCGTCACACCTTCCGCTCTGCACCTGACGCACCTCTTCACGATGGTGGCGGCGTCCTCATTGTCGTTGTCCTTTCCGTCGTTTTTTGCAGGGCAGTCCTTTGCCTGGTGAGCTCCTGCACAGACAGCACACGCTGTGTCCTTCCTGCAATATTTAGCTACGTGGCCATAACCTTGACACTTGTAGCAGACTACAACCTCTGAGCACCACGGTCGAATGGAGCTC
>NW_023652799.1:25000-30865 GCF_015228065.2 Penaeus monodon
ACTTGGACAGACTGAGGAGGAATGTGTCGTAGGTCCACCATAGCAGCCTGTGTCGATTCTTTGAACTTGAAAACCTGAGGGACACATTTGCTCTGTGGGAGTCCTTTAAGCACAAAACACTCAAAGCAGTGCGGAGTTCATTGGCGAACACCTGAGGGCAGGCAATATTTTATCTCCCAGGAGACATTGGAAGCCACTGAAGCATGTCGCATAGCTCGGGTGAATGGCAATCAGGATTAATGCTGTTCTTGGTGTGTAGGGTTTGGGAAACATGCTGAAAAGGAACAAAGAACAGTTCATCACAAATCTTGCTGAGGAGGCTGAAGGTATTTTTTTCTTGGTAAATAACCTTCACCCTGCCTACCAAAGCCTGAGAAAACTGAACTCTTTGCCCTCCTCGCAGATGACTGCGTCACTCATCAGTTGAGGAACCTCCTACCTTAAACTGAGGTTAGGATATGATTTCTAAGCTGGAAGGGTGGGAAGGCCGCAGGCATATGTGATATCCCTGCTAAACTGCTAAAACTGGGGATAAACCTATGGCATGCGGCTTGCATACTGTCTTGACTGCCATCTGGCAGTCTGGTTCCATTTCCCTGACCTGTTGGGGAGCAAGGCAAGGTTTTCGCCCACATTCTGAAACAGATCCACAACCACCTACTAAGGCGCCAGAGACCGGAGCAGTCTGGATTCACTCCTGGTAAGTCCAAAATAGACCATATCTTAGCTCTTCGAGAAATTGTGGAACGCCTTGTGAGTTGGTAGTGGTTGCTTGCAGCCTACATCGACCTCAAGACTCAAGGCGTTTGACCGGTGCATCAAGAATCGCTATGGGAGATCCTCAGATTAGGGGAATTCCAACACGGATTGTTGGCCTTATAGCAAGCCTATATACCGGTACTGAAAGTGCTGTAAAGTGTGGTGGGGGCCTTTCGAACTTTTTTCCCTTTTAAATTCAGGGATGTGGCAAAGCTATGTCCTTGCACCAACTGCATGGACTGGATAATGACAGAGCTACAATCCAAAGTCACTGTGGAGCAACACTGGACATAATCAAGGGTCTCAGACCTGACTGGCTTATCCTATCTGAGTCACTGGAATCACTGCTGGCGCTCTTGATGCATTTAAACCCAATGTGTCAAAGCCCCTGGGCCTAGAGATCTGGACCAAGCCCGGATTTCAAGATCCGGGGGCCCATGTTAGGGAAACCCGTTCAGTCGATCATGCTTGCATGAATAATAATAACAATAATAGTAATAAATAATGATATAACATGATAATTCTAAAATAATGTAATGGTAGTGCTACATCAAGTGATGATGATGATGATGAAAAATGATGATGATGTGATTGTTAATAAAAATAAAACAAATAATAATAAAAATAATAGTAATGATAAAGTAATAATATGTAATAATAATAAAGAATAACAATTAATAATAACAAATAAAAAATAATAATGAAAATAATAATAATAATAATAATAAAAATTAATAATAATAATGATAAATGAAAAATAATGATAATGATGATAATAAAAATAATCATAATTTATTGATAATTATAAAACTTATAACATTTATAAAATGACATTAGTAATGTGAAACAGTTAATACAATAATAACGATAATAATAAAAACTTTTTATTATAAATGTAAAAATTGATTATGATATTTTAATAATAATGAAATAATGATATAATGTAATAGTAATGATAATAATATAATTATTATTATAATAATAGTAATAATTATAATAATAATGTAATAACAAAAATATTGATAAAAAGGGCATCATGATAATAATGATATCAATAACGGTATTACCGATGAAAATAATGATAATGATAATGATAATAATGATGATGATGATAATAATAATAGTAATAGTAGTAGCAGTAGCATTAATAATGATAATAATGATAGTAATAATACTAACAATGATAATAGTAATAATATTAATAATGTTAATAATAATAATTACAACAACGATAATAATAATAAAGGTAATCTTAATAATGATAAAGATAATCTGAATAATAATAGTTATAATCATAATAATCAATAAGATAATAACAATAATGAAAATAAAGATAATAATGATAATGGTATTAATAATGACAACAACAAGAACAGTAACTATATCAGGAATGATATTGATGATGATAATGATGACAATCATAATGATAATGATGATGATGATGATGATGATGATAATAGTTATGTGAATAATAATGATAACATTAATAATAATAACAATAATAATGATGATGATAATAGTAATTATTATAATAATAATAATAATAATAATAATAATAATAATAATAATAATAATGATACTAATAGTAATAACGATAATATTGATAATAATAAGAACAATAATGATAATATTAATGTAAATGATAGTAGTATTAATAATAATAGTAATAAAAAATAATAATTTATAATATTAGAGACAATAACAATACTTATAACTATGATAATGATAATTCTTATAATAATAATAAAAAATGACAGTAATAACATTAATGATTATAAAGAGGATAATGATAATAATGATAATAATAGTAATAATAACAATAATAATGATAATATTGCTAATTACTAATAATAGTAAAAAATAATAAATAAAAATAAATAAATAAATAAAAATAAACAAATAAAAATAAGAAAAAGTAAAGTAAAGTTAAAGTAAAATAAAGTAAAGTAAAAGTAAAGTAAAGCAAAGTAAAGAAAAAGTAAAGGAAAGTAAAATAAAATAAAGTAAAGTAAAAGTAAAGTAAAGATAAAAGTAAAAGTAAAGAAAAAGTAAAGTAAAGTAAAATAAAGATAAGTAAAGAAAAAATAAATTAAAAGTAAAAGTAAAGTAAAGAAAAAGTAAAGTAAAGTAAAGTCGAGTAAAATAAAACAAAATAAAACCAAACCAAACAAAACAAAACAAAATAAAATACAATACAATAAAATAAAAACAACAAAAACAAAGATAAAGATGAGAATAAAGATGAAGAGAAAAAATAACAAAAACAAAAATAAAAAAGTAGAAAAAATAAATAATAAAATGTTAATGATAATGGTAATAACAATAATAAAAATATTGGAGGAACGCCGCTCCCGCTCCGGGAGTGTGTCGTGTCGCGTACTGGCGCTCACGGCCCTGGCCCTGCAAGTGTTGCTCACGGCCTTCTACACCAGCGACCTCGTGTCTAGCCTGGCCGCAGGCCCGCCGCCGCCCTCGGTGACCTCGCTTCAGGACGTAGACAGAGACCAATCACTTAAGATCGGCTACACTGCAGGCACTGCACTTCAACTGCATATAAGTGTAAGAATAATAATTATAAGTGGAGTAGTAGCTAGATATGTCTACCTGCACATCTGTATCAGAGCATGTGGGGGCAGGGCTCGAAGTTCTTGGGCCCTTGCCTTGTTTCTCTTCATATCAAAATTGCATTTATTGTTAAAAGTTGCAACATCCTTCAGTTTCCCAAGTATGAAGATTTCATATCTCTAAACTAATGCGGACATTAAAACTAGGTATTGCAGAATAAACAGATTAAAAGTAGATAGATGTAAATGTCAAATAGGACAGTTTGTTTGCCCCGATTTTAATGGCTTCCTTCAATTTCGGTTTTATTGTAGGCCAACCTGTTTGGTTAACTGTCTTTAAAAGTTTCCTTCGGTTATTCCTTGTACATCAGAAAAAAGATCTATTTTTAAGAAGTAACAAGATCATTCATTCTCGTTTTTTCTTAAAACTCTCCGAAAAGTGCATTGTTTTCACGAACCTATAACATTCGCATAGATTAATTTTCAACATTTCCTATTATCATATCACTTGATTTGAAAAAGATAAAAAGTTACCATCGACCTCGTTTTCCTTTCCTGAATACTTCACACAAAGTTTAGCTAAGTACAATTGTAGCAATATGAAGTATAGGGAAATATATTAAATATTGCATACGAAATAAAGGTCACTATTTGGAATACATTTACATACTTGTGTCTAACGTCCCTTCTAGGTACAATTTAAAATCTTAAAATCTTTTGATACTGTTTCTTAAAAACTGCATCGAGCAATTCCTTGAATTTGGTCATTCCTAACACTTGCACCACTGCCCATAGATTATGCGGATGTTTTTTATTCCTTTTGTTCAGAGATGCTGATGTCCAATCTGGGGGTCGCTTTACTTGGGAAAGTTTTTTGTGGTTTCTGGCTTTTTCTGCGTCTTGGATCACAGGGCTCGAAAGATTTTTTGGGCAGGATCGGGAAAGGATTTGTGGACGAAACTTCCAGTCTCTTTCAAAGGACTTTGCGGACGGAATACAGAGAGTGTTGAGCGAGCGCTACCTGTACAGGGGTCGGTCTTTCTATGAGGTACAGCTTTCGGCACGACTGCCGTATTTACACGCTGGGCCCTCAAAATTACTTTCCAAAGCAAGTCTCCTTTTTGATGAAAAAGAATTCTCCTCTTATTCGATTCTAAACAAAATGTAAGTATATTTACATACTGATCACACACAAAGTTCTGGTTAGTTCATTCCTTTCCTTTTCTCGCATTTTCTCTCGCTAACTATCTCTATACCCTGGGCATTGCAACTTTCGAGTAAGCAAACCTTGCAGCCATTCTTTTGACAAGCTGGATCATGCAAGCGGTGCGCGCGCGAGCGCACACACACACACACCCCACATAATATACACGTATGTTATATATAGATGTACATATATGCATATATATATATAAATATATATATATATATATATATATATATACATATATATATACATACATACATACATACATACACACATGTATATATATACATATGTATATATGTGTATGTATATTCATATATATGTATATATATGGATATATATACACACATTTGTGGTGTAAATATAATATATACATAAATACATACATATATAATATATATATAATATATAAAATAAAATAATATATTAATATATTATTAAAATATGCATACACACACACACACACACACACCACACACACACACACAACACACACACACACACACACATATATATATATATATATATTTGTATATATATAATATATATATAATATATATATAATTTATAATAATATTTAAAATATATATTACATATATTATAACCACACATAAAAAATTTTGCCTGAATATGAACAAAACACACACACACACACACACCACACCACACACACACACACAGATTATATATATATAATATTATAATATATATATATATATATTATATATATATATACACAAAATATTATATATATATATTTTATATATATATATAATAAAATATATATATTATATATATAATAAGATATATATATTTTTATATAATATATATAATCTCTGTGTGTGTGTGTGGGGTGTGGTGTGTGGTGTGTGTTGGGGTGTGTGGTGTGTTCTATTTGCAAAATATTAGTGTGTATATAATATATGTATGTATTGTATATATATATATATATATTTTATATATAATTATATTATAATATATAATGTATAAAATATATAAATTATATATAATATTTTAATATTATATTATAAATATATATATATATATATATAATATATAATTATATATTTGTTGTGTGTGGTGTGTGTGTGTGTGTGTGTGTGTGTGTGTGTTTGTGTGGTTGTGTGTGTTCTATCAGCAAATTCGTGTGAATATAATGTATATATATTAACTTAATATATAATTATATATATTTATATATATATATATTGTGTGTGTGTGTGTTGTGTGTGTGTGTGTGGTGTGTTGTGTGTATTTGTGATATATGCATATAATATATGTATATAAAATTATATAAATATATAAAATTATAATATTTTTTATTAATAAATAATA
>NW_023652807.1:0-5142 GCF_015228065.2 Penaeus monodon
CAAGTGGGGAAAAACTGGTTCCTTTTTTGAAACGCCCATCAGTTTAAAAACGCAGTCTCGTCAAAGCCGTGCCGTTTCTCTAAAGGAAATGGGTCATTAATCACCTTCAGTTGGGCCGTGAGCAAGGCATTAGCGACACAGTTTTGGGAAAATCAGCTCTCTCGCAAAACTGCCTCCTCTTACCTCTCGTTCCCAGTCATCTGCAGTGAAACCCGCCCAACGCGAAAAAGTTATTAGCAGTGTGAAGTTATGCTCGGCTCTGTAAAATGTATACATAGTTTAGTATAGTTGTAGAAGATAATATATTATAGTAGTTTAAAAGCCAGATAGGGGTAGGAATCAGTGGTATTTATACTAACCATTTTTATATCCGTTATGACTACGGTTATTCTTGCTGGTGTGTGGTGTGTGTTTTGTGTTGTGTGTGGGGGAGTGTGTGTGTATGTGTGTGTGTGTAACACTGTTGCGGGTACCTGAGACATGATATTATAGGCCACGAAAAACAGCAACACATGCACAAGGTTACTATTACTGTCATATAACGTACACGCACACGAAACTCAACCAAGCTATCAAAGGCGTGATTGATCCTAAATTAGTTATAATGGGTGGCAATACGGCTTGGCCGAGAGAAGAGGGCCAGACGGGCAGATAAGAGGTTTAGAATCCAATACATTTGCATTAATACACACACAACGCACAGACCCCACACAAACACATATATATATATATATATAAAATATATATATAAATATATATATATATATATATTTTTAATATAAAATATATAATAAATATATATATATATATATATAAAAAATAATATATATATATATATAAAATATATATATTATATATATTATATATATATATAAAATATATATATATATTATATATATTATTATATATACTTATATATATATATATTTTTATATATATATATATATATATATATACATTATATATATATATATTTTATATATATATATTATTATATAATTATATATTATATATATATATATAATTTTATATATAATATATATATATATATATATATGCGTGTGTGTGTGTGTGTCTGTGCGTGTGTGTGTATTAATGCAAATGAAATTGGATTCTAAACCTCTTATCTGCTGTCTGGCCCTTTCTTCCCCGGGCCAACCCGTTTCCCACCCTTTAAAACAAATTTGGGATAAATCACCCCTTTGTAGTTTTGGGTTGAGTCTGCGTGTGCTGTACGTTATAGACAGTAAAGAAACCTTTGCATGTGTTGCTGTTGTTCGGGGCCTATAATATCAGTCTCAGGTACCCGCAACAGTGTTACACACCACCATCACAACCTCACACACACACACACACCAAAAAACACACACACCAGCAAGAAAAACCGTAGTCATAACGGAAAATAAAAATGGTTAGTATAAATCCACTGATTCCTACCGCTTCGGGCTTTTAAACTACTAAATATATTATCTTCTAAAACTATACAAACTAGTATACATTTCCGGCCGAGCATAACTTCCCTGCTAAAATTTTTACCTTACGGTTTCACTGCAGATGACGGGGACGAGAGGAAAGGGGAGGCATTTTTGCGAGAGAGCTGATTTCCAAGCTGTGTCGCAAATCCCTTTGCTCACGGCCCAACTAAAGGTGATAATACCCATACCTTCGAGAAAAAACGGTCACGGCTTTGACGAGCTGGTTAAGCTGATACCGTTTCAACAAAAACCAGTCGACTGTAACTTGGGTACACACAAACACGTAACGCACACCACAACACACCATGCACACACACACACCACACAACACAAAAACACACACACACACACATACACACACACACACACCCCCACACAACAACAAACTAATACACACTCTGTCGCAAAATCTCTATATTCTTCTTCTTTTAACGGTGGGTTATATCTGAGCCGCCGTGGTCACAGCAGATATTTAATTGTAGTTTTTTCATGTTTGTGCTCTTTGGAGTAGTCCGGGGTGGGTCCCCAGTTCCTTTTCCACGGAAGTGCCGCGGTTACCTCTTTGTAATCATTCTCTCTTTTTTTCCCGGGCTTGGGGACCAGAAATTTTTTTTGACTGGGGCTGGCTTGGCCACCCCAGTGGCTAGGTAGGCAATAAAGGTGAAGTTCCTTACCCAGGAACAACGCGGGGGGTCGGGATCGAACCCTCGAATTCAGATTCCCGTCGTGCAGTCTTGGTCCGACGCTCAAAACTTGGGCCACCGCGACCTTATCTCTCTATATGGTGTATTATATATATATATAAATTATTATTATATTTTAATATATATATATAAATATATTATATATATATATAATATAACAAAAAAATATGTATGTTGTAAATTTATGTGTTATATGTATATTTATGCATACATATACATACACCACAACATAATAAAAATTTCCCTATATAATATAAATATAATATTATATATATATATATATATAATATATATATATATATATATAATATATATATATATATACCAGTCGCACTGCAACTTTGGTAACAACAAATTACGTAACCACACACACATACCACAGGACACACACACACACACACACACACAACCACACACACACACACACACACACACACACACACCACACACACACACACAACACACACACCGCACACCCCCCCTAATACCACTCTGACTCGCAACCTTCTAATATGATTATAATAATATATTAATATATATAATATATATATTTATATATATATTATTATATATATATATTATGTATATTTTATGTGATTATTTAATAAAAAACACACACACAAAACCATTATTACGCTTTTGCCTATATATGTTATATTAAATATATATATATATAAATTATAATTGTGTTGTGGTGTGTGTGTGTGGGTTGTGTGTGGGTTTGGTGTGTGTGGTGGGGGGTTTGTGGGGGGTGGTGCGGTTGGGTGGTGGTGGGGGGGGGTTGGGTGGGGGGTGTGTGTGTTGTTCATATATATATTAATATATAAAAATTATAAAATAATTTATTATAATTTTAAACTTATTTTTATAATATAAAAAAATATAAAAAAAATTATATATTAATATGCTATATATTATATATAGCATTATATCATATATATGCTTTATGCATATATATTAATATATATATATTATAATATAATATAATATTATATATATATATATAATATATTATAAATATATATATTAAAATATACAATATATATTACACACAAACCAACACACACGCACACAAACCCCACCACCCCCAAACCACACACACACACAACACACACACACACCACACACACACACACTTTTAATAATAATATTATTATAATATATTATAAATTTATTATATATATTATATATTAATATATACATGTATATTATTTTTACACTTATCCTCTCATTTCATTTTTGGTGTTATTATATATTAATTTGTATTAACTTTTGATAAACATTACAGATAAATTTATGTTCATAAATGTAATTTTATAATTATAAAATCTTTTTTTTTTCTTTGTATCTGTCATTCATATTTTAGGTTCTGTTTTTTTGAAATTTATAGAAAGTTTTTTTTAATTTGTACAAATTGAGGATTAAGAAAAAATTCATTTTATTTGAAGTGATGTCAAGTATAATCTAATTTAGGAAAAATTTTGGAAATTTTTTTTACAACGTCTCTCGTGGATAGAACAAAGGGATTGGAAGGGTGATCCTGCGCTGTCCTTTTATTTTTATTTATAAATATGTTGGGGTTGTCATGGATTTTGTTGTAGCTTAATATTCTGAGGGTTTAAATTTAAAAAATTAATAAAAAAATTTAAAAACTGCCGTGGGGTGTTACTTTTAAATTCATTTTTATAAAGCGTGACCCCTCAGCCATCGAGAGCACGTTCCAGTATAGTACTTTTTCTTTTTTCTTTATAACCAAAGGGAATTCTTTATTTGTGTAAAATCATTTGAAAAATCTTTGAAAGTAATCCCATCTAGAGTTTTTAGTGATGACTTTACCGGATGTTAATTTTTTCATTTTCTTTTTTTTTTTATTATCTGAATATATTTGATGCCAAAAATTTTTACATTCTTTTTCATTATTCCATTTTTAAGCATTTTTATTATATTAAAATATATATATATATATTAATAATATATATATTATATATATATATTGATATATATAATATTATATATATATATTAATTTTATTATATATATATATAATTTTATATAGAATATTATAATATACATATTTATATATTATAATATTTAATTATATTATAATATTAATGTATATATACATCTGTTTTCCAGAGAGATCTTGTGTTAGACTATATTCCTCTGGCTAACATCTTCTGATAAACTGACACGTGTTTGTTGAAAAAAAAAAAAAAAAAAAAAAAAAAAAAAAAAAAAAAAAAATATATATATATATATATTATATAAAATTTTAATTTTATATATTTATTTATTTATTTTTTTTTATTTTTTTTATTCTTATTATTATTATTATCATTATTTTTTTTTTAAAAAACACCTGTCACTATCAGAAGATGTTGCCAAGGAATTAAAATCTAAAACAAGTCTCTCTGTAACAGCACATTATTTCAAGTAATTTTTTGATATAATGGGTTGATAAGCTGTTTGCACATCCTCCATGATCCTAGGTCCTATAAGGCATGTAAAGGGGTAAATATATAATATTAAAATATATATATATATAATATATATATATATATATATATATATATAATATTAATATATATTATATTATATATATATGTATATTTGTGTGTGTGTGTATTGTGGTGTGTTTTTATTTTTATGCGTGGTACAATATATTATATACATATAAAATATATATATAATATATATAATTTATAATTTTTAAAATAATAACATATATACTATATATAGTATACTTTAAATAAATATCATTATTTATACATACATATATTATATATATATATATATATATATTATATATAATTTTATATATTATATATATTTTTTATATATATATATATTATATTATATATATAATATATATTTTATAAATAATATATTATATATATATATTTATATATTTTGCCCCCCCCCAAAAAAAAAAAACACACCACACACACCACACACCCCAAAAA
>NW_023652808.1:2500-5142 GCF_015228065.2 Penaeus monodon
TTTTATTAAAATTATAAAAGAAAATAGTAGATAGATAGTTGTAATAGAAGATAGATTATAATAATATGATTAAATTAAAATACATATATGTATAAAAAAATATATATTCTTAATATATAATATATATATTATTATTATATATAATATATTTAATTTTATTTTTTGGTTGTGTGTGGTGTGTTGTGTGGTGGTTTGTGTGTTGTGTGTGTTGGTTGGGGTGTGTGGTGTGGGTGTGTGTGGTTTTTGTGTGGTGTGTGTGTGTTGTGTGTTATTATGTATCCTAAACACACAACACACACAACCAACACACCAAAAACACACACCACACACACACACACCCACACAACCCCACACCAACCACACACCCCCCACACCCACCACACCAAACCCCCCCCACTCACCACCAAAAAACATATTCATGTATTTCTGACGAATCAATCGAAAAAGGGCAAATCATTTTTGTAAAATTTTTCATTCCATTTATAACTTTTAAATTTACAACTGTACGGTTCGTAAATAAAGGGTTATATATTTTTAAAATAATTATAATATATAAAATATATTATATATATATATATATTATAAACACACACACACACACAAAACCACCCACAAAAACACACCACACAAAACCACCCCCAACACACCAATATTATTATATATATTATATTATATTAATATATTAATTACACATATATAAATTCACAATAATACTACTTCTATCATCCTATCATCTATCTAATTTGTTATAATATTATATACACACCACCCCAACACAATTATTATTATAATATATAATATATATATATAATATTTTAATAATATATATATAATAAAATAAAATATATATATTATAAAAATAATATTTATATATATATAATATTAATTTATAATATATGCACACACACGCACCCACGCACACACCACAGACACACACAACCCCACAAACACACACCCCCACACACCACAACCATATATATATTATATTATATTTATATTATATTTAAAATATATACTTATATAATATTATATATAATATATTAATTTTATTATATATATTATATATATATATATATATATATAATTTTAATCATATTATATTTTGTAATTTTATAATTAAAATATATATTATTTACATATAGTATATATATTATTTTGTTTTATGATTATTGTATATATCTGTACCCCCCCCCCCCCCCAATATATATATATATATATATATATAATATATATATACATATATATAATATATATATTTATATATATTACATAATATATATTATATAATATATCATAATTATATAAATATATTATATTATTATATATATATTAAATTATATAAATAACAAAACAAACAAAATTTTTAGGAGAGTAAACACGGGTTTACAAACCCCAAAATTTTTGTTGATTGTCTCACCAAAAATTTAGTTAATACTTGTTCGTAATTACTAGGGGAAAAAAGGGGTGCTACTCATAGGTTATCCCATTTTAGGAATTAAACGCGAAGCATAAAAACCCATAATAAAATATTACATAAAACAAAAAAAAAATGTGATGAAAGAAAAAATTTTTTGTGTTATGTTTTTTGTCGATTTTTTTACATTCATCCGTTATTATGCTTCGCTTTTCAATTTCACACCCCCACACACAACACACACACACCACACACACACACACACACAACACACACACACACAACCCACACACACCCACACCACCACACCCAGCACCTTCCTGTGGAAAATAATTTTTCCGGGGGGGTTCTCGCTTCCTCCATTTCGCGCGCGGTTCGGAACCACCTTGGACACGGGATCGGACAAGTTGAGTTTTAGGCCAAATCTTCCGTGCGAAAACATCCGGATACGGCGCCCGCTCGAACGCCCGCTCCAGTTTCCCCCACTGGAGGCGGTGAATGTGGGTTTTGCGGGCGGAAGGAAAATTTAAAAAGATTTACTAAAACTGATGTTTTGATTGACCGCAGTAATGATGATATTAAAAAGGTTATAACAACGCGATAAAATCATTTAAAATATCCAATGCTTTTTTTTAGTGCGAGGAAAAAAATGATTTTGGTTTTGCGGGCGGAGGTGGAAATGGGATGTATTTTTCGCGTCTGGGTTTTGGCGGGGAGGGAAATAATGCTTTTCGATGGGGAGAATTATGGAAAAGGTTGATTTATGGAATTAAATGTTTATTTTTTTGGCAGTGGTGGTAATGGGTAGGATGAGGTTTTAAGGAAACTAAACAACAAAGATGATAGTACTAATGCTAATAATAGTAAAGAAATATATGATGGTGATGAGATAATCTAATGATAAAGAAACAATAAATAATAATAATGATATTTTTAGTGATAATAAAAGATAATGATGATGAAATGAGTAATGTGATTTTAATGGGTGATAATAACAAAACATAATAATGATATTTTAGTGATAAAAATGAAAATAATTAGGTGTAAGATAATAACAAAACAAAATAATGGTCAGCAAAAATGATCTAATTAAGATGAAAGCTAATAAAAGCTGTAAAATTTGAAACAAAGAAAAATGGAAAAGGAAAGATTTTTTCCCAAGCTAAGCTAAGAAGAATTGGTACTAAACTATTCAAAAAAAAAAAAAAACCCCACATTTAAAAAAAAA
>NW_023652809.1:0-5141 GCF_015228065.2 Penaeus monodon
TTTATAAAATTTTTTAATATAATTAGTAAAAAATTAATTTTTTTTTTCCAGATATATGTTAAATTTTTCTGGGCCAATATTTTCTGTAGGCTTGGTGAACGATGTTTGTACGTATAATCTTAAACACATAGTGGTATAAGAAATTCAGTGTTTCTTTTGGTAATAAGGATATAGTAAATATATTATTATTTTCAAATTATTAACACATAAGATGCAATCTTCACATACAAACCTAATGTAAGTGATCTGGGTTGATAACACTTGGTAACGCACTCGTGGTTCGTAACGGTGACTGCGATCTTTTGTAAAATGTGACCCTTTGGGTCTCCAAGACCCGAAGGCCTGGTGAGTGATAAAGTGAGACACCACCTCAGTCTCTGTGACCAGTGCCAATTGATTTGCCCATCACAGAGAGAGTGGAGAATGACATCTTGTGTTTTGACCAGCGTCAGAAATCTGTGTCTTGGTCTCACCTGTACCGCCATCTGCATAAAGGTCCAGTCCTCTACAGTAACTTCGCTCGCCCAGAGCTGCACAGTTTGGTGAGGACGGTGGTCATCCAAGCGAAGGCCCGCTTCGTAAAGAAGGCCTTGAAATCACATAGCTGATCTAGTGACATCGCAGGCTCTAGCATGAGTGTCACTTACAGGGTCTGTATGTAGTCGGTCTTTCCACAATGAAGCTCATGACTTTTACACCCTGGTGTTCGGTTTACGGGTCCAGTCTTGTTACTTTGTTCAAGAAAAGGTTCTGCGGTGGTTCTGATAAGAGTGATTGGTTCGTTTTGAGGCTGACATGCCTGGCAGGTGTGAGGTTGGGCCACCACCCAAAGTGGAGGCCAGCAAAGACCGTGTTACCAGAAGTTATACATGTCTATGGCCGCGTATTACATTTATCTCTCAAGTAGATTCACTAAGGAACATCCAAACCACCAGTATGTATGTACGTACATCACAAAATCAGGTTTAAACATTTTTACCATAAAGTGGACAAGTATTATGAACCACTCGACAGATGATCTTTCAGATAAACTATGCTTTAATGAAGCGTATTTAAGCGAGGGGACCTCATTCGGGGCCAAAGCTGGCCCTGCGACCATTGGTCGCGGGCGGCCGAGGGCGCACGTCGATAGGCTTGGAACCATTAGGAATGCAGCACCTCTCCGAAAAAACTACCAGACACAAAAACACCATTCTAATTCTTCTAAACCCAATCCTTAGCCATTGCAACATCGTCCTAAATCCTCTCCTACATCAAACGCCTCCTTCCCTCAACCCTTCTGCTGCAAGCCTATATAAGTATGTGTACAAATATGTAAGCATGTGTGTTCGCTTTTATGTGGATGGCATATACACATGTTATATGTGTATGCTGTGCATGTGTGGATTTGAATATAATGTAGGAGTATTTTATGGATATATGCATAGGAGCAAATGTAAAGGTGTATGCTTGCATGTACTGTGCACGAAAATGAACAACTATGTCTGCACTAGATGTCATACCAAAAATGAAATCAGAGTAAAAAATATAATCACACACACACACACACACACACACAACACACACACACACACACACACACACACACACACACACACACACACACACACACACACATATATATATATATATATATATATATATATATATATATATATATATATATATATATATATATATATTTATATATGCACTTCTGATACCAAGCCCATGCTCACGGTAGTATACCCTGGTGTAGTGAGGCAGGCCCTTGCATTGCTCATAACTCCACACTCGACGGGGCCCAAAACCCTGCTGGAGGGGCTTATCAGTAGGATCCCGTCTAAACTACTCTCCCTCTCAGCAGATACACCTAAACCATAGGTGGGGGTAACTCGGCTGTCTACCTCTTAATCAAAAACCATGACTGCCCAAACAAAAGCAACGGCCCTCATTCCTCGGAGGCGAAGGGGCCCCTGGTTACGTAGGCGATCAGATCGCTCTGGAGCAGAGGGTGCTAAAAATCCCCTGGTGAAAACAGGCCGCCCATGTGATGAACCTTTGCACATATAATATAAGGACAATGAGAACTGAATCGACTTACTAGCATTACTTGAGAAACTCTCTCATTAAATGGGATGTACGACATTTTACAGTTAGAAGAGTAGGTGAAGAACAGAAGATAATAAATGATGGACACGTGCTCCGTTGGGAAAAGAAAACCCCCTGGGGTCAAAGAATTAGGGGTAGATTTTTATTCAAAAACGTTTTTGGGAAAAGAATATCTGGTTTTTATATTTAAAAGTTTCCCACCGCAGCGAAGTGATAAAGAAATACAGGGCTTTTAAAATATGTTCTTTACCCAGCGAAGAGAAAAAAACCCCATTTCAAAATGATTTGGAAGATTTAATGCCAAAATAGGTAAAAAGACAAAAGGAAAAACCCGTAGTGGGAATCAAAAGAGGCACAGGAATGAGGAGAAAAAATGCTAGTCGTTTTGCGGAGACTCGATCATCAGATCAAAATACATTTTTTAAAAAAAGATAGAGGGGAAGTGGATATCGAAGTCCATTGATATCAAAAAAACAAAATTAATTTCATAATTTCAAATAGGCGTGTATAGAAAAAAGTGGAATTTATCAATAAAGAAATGTTGGAGTTATGAAAAAAAGTAGGGTCTAAATGATGTTAAAAAAAGGAAAAAATAGAATTACCCAAAACCACAATGACTTAAATTAAAAGAAGAGAGATTTTGGAAATTCAAAACACTCATAAATAGAAAAAAAATGATTCAGGTACCACATAAAACACAGCAAAAGGAGACCCGAACAATGTATCAATAAAAACCAGACGGAAAAAGTGACACATAAAAGGGAAACGAAAGAGAGGGGAAGATTTTTACGGGGGACAACATCTCAAAGAATAGCCACGGATGAACAACGTGGTAACTGAAGTCCTAACATCACAAGAGAAAAAAAAAGAGCGCAAAAAGGCATAAAATTGAGGGAAAACACTAAGTGAAAAAGGGAATTAGTATAGAAAATATGACAACAGTAGAAAAATTTCAGCAGTGAAAAGCCAAACTTTTTTAAAAAATTTCTTTTCCCAAAGGAAAAAACCCGAAAAAAACAACAATTTTTTGATACATAAAAAGGGGGGAAGGAGGATCTAAAAATTACCGCCCATGTGCCTCCTTTCATTTATTTACAACCCGTTAAAAACTCAATTTGACGGTCTGGTTTCAAACCACCCTAGAGAACAGGCAGGCTTCCGCAATGGATTTAAACAAAGACCACTCAAACGCTCCCCCAAAAAAAAAAAAAAATATACGAATATGAAAATCCTAAGATGGCATTCTCGTTTTTACGAAAAGCATTGGACATGACAAATCCAGCAGTATAGAAGCATTCGAAGACAGAGAGTAAGGAGGTTTTTGAAAAGTATTGGAAGATATATACGATGAGGGACAGAAACCCATCACTCCACAAGGAAACCTAAAATCAAATCAAAAGGTTAGACAGGACGATAGCATCTCTCCAAAAACTTTTTACACACTGTTTTGAAGAAATTTAAAGAAGCTAAAATGGAAGGGAAAAGGGGTATCAAATAGGAGACAAAAACCTAAACAATCTAATTTTTTGTAGATGTTTTCTCTTTCAGTAAATCTGCAAATAAAATGCAAAAAAACAAATAACGTTGAATAAAAATTCAAACTCGGGCTTCTGAGAACAAGAAAAAAAACTAAAATTCAAAATTTTTCCCAAAATAAAAAAGGGGAACGAAAAAAAATATTATATATATATATATATATATAAAATTAATATTTTATTAAAAAAATAATAAATATAAAATTTGGGGGTGTGTGGTGTGTGTTGGTGGTTGGGGGTGGGGTGTGTGTGTGGGTTGTGTGGGGGTGTGTGGTGGGGTGGGTGTGTTGTGTGGGTTTGGTGGTTTTTGGTGGTGGTGTGTGGGGAAAAAAATAGTATAGTTTTTAATAAAAATAATATATAAAAAAATTAAAAATAAGTGTGGTGGGGGGTGGGGTGGGGTGTGGGGGGGGTGTGTGGTGTGGGTGGGGGGGGTGTGGTTTTTTTTTGTATTTTTTTTAAATAGGTTTTTTTTAAATATAATAAAAAAAAAAAAAAAATTAAAAAAGAAAAAAAAAAAAAAAAAAAATATAAGGAAAAAAAAAAAAAAAAAAAAAAAAATAAAGAAAAAAAATAAAAAAAATAAAAATATAAAAAAAAAAAAATTTAAAAAAAAAAAAAAAAAAAAAAAAAAAAAAAAAAAAAACCCCAAACAAAAAAAAAAATAATTAAAAATAAAAAAAAAAAATTTATAATATATTTAAAAAAATAAAATAATATATGTTTTTTTTTTTTTTTTTTTTTTTTTTTAAAAAAATTTTAAAATTTTTAAAAAATATTTTTTAATATAAAAATTAATAAAATATAAAAAAATAAATTAATTATATAAAAAAGGGAAAAATAAAAAATTAATATAATTATATATAATTATAGATTATATATAATATATATATTTTTAAATTTATATATATTATATTTTAAAAAGGGGGAAAATAATATTTATATATATATATAATATTATATATAATATATATATATATAATAAATATATATTATATATATAAATACAAAATAATAAAAAAATACACACACCACACACACACACACACACACACACACACAACACACACACACACACACACACACACACACACACACCCACACAAAAATTAATAATTATTTTAATATATATAATATAATTATAATAAAATTTTTAATATACAATACAAATAAAATACACACAACAACACACACACACAATACACAACATAACACACACACCACACACACACACACACCACAACAACACACACAAAACACACACACACAACACACCAACACCAAACCACACACACACACACAATAAAATTTTTTTTTAAATAATATATATATATATTTATATATTATATATATATATTATATATATATATATATATATATGTCTACTACCTTTAGCGTTCCCCTTATACATGTATCTGTTCAAATTTAAAACGGTACTGTTAACAGATCTTAGTTTTTCTTGTTCCCGAAGTCCGGTTTCAGAAAAATTTTTTAAAGATCGTTATTAGTTTCGCC
>NW_023652810.1:5000-32500 GCF_015228065.2 Penaeus monodon
TTGGTTTAAAGTTTGGGGTTAAGTTGGTTGGTTTATTTTGGGTGTGGGGTTGGGTTTTGGTTGGGTTTTGGGGTTGTTTTTGGGTTTTTTGGTTTAGGTTTGGGTTTAGTTGGGGGGTTTGGGTTTTTGGGTTAGGTTTTGGGTTAGGTTTAAAGGGTTTAAAGGTTTAAGGTTAGGTTGGTTAGGTTTGGTTAGGTTGGGTTTTTTAGGAAGGTTGGGTTTAAGTTTAGGTATTTTTGGTTGGGTTTTAGGTTTAGTTTAGTTGGGTTAGTTAGGGTGGGGTTTTGGTTTTTGGTTTTTGGGTTGGTTAGTAGGTTAAGTTTTTGGTTGGTTTTTGGGTGGTTAGGTTTGGGTTAGGTTTGGTTGTTTAGGTATGTTTAGGTTAGTTTAGGTGGTTGGGTTAGGTTTGGTTAGGTTTAGGATAGGCGGGGTTAGGTTTGGGTTTTAAGGTTTAGGTAGGTTTTTGGGGTTGTTTGGGGTTAAGTTGGGTTAGTTTGTTTGGGTTTTAGGATTTAGGGGTTTTGGTTGGGTTTGGTTGGTTTGGTTGGTTTGGGGTTTGGGTTTGGGTTTTTTTGGGTTGGGGTTTGGGATTGGTTTTAAGGATATTTTTGGTTAGGTTGGGGGTTAGGTTGGGTTTATTTTTGGTGGTTTGTTGGGTTTTAAAGTTAGTTTAGGTTTTGGGTTTTTGGTTATTGGGTTAATTTGGGTTGGGTTGGGGTTGGTTAGGTTTTTGGGAGTTAGGTTTAGGTTAGGTTTGTGTTAGGTTTTTTTTAGGTTTGTGTTGGGTTGTGTTAGTTGGGTTAGTTTTTGGTTTTGGGTTTTGGGGTTATTTTTGGGTTGGGTTTTTGGGTGGGTTGGGTTTTTAGGGTTTTGGGGTAGGTTGGGTTGGGGTTGGGGTTGGTTTAGTTGGTTTGGTAGTTTTTTTTGGGTTTAGGTTTAAGTTTGGTTGGTTGGGTTTTAGGTTTGGTTGGGTTTTGGTTATTTAAAGGGGTTATTTTTGGGTTTAGTTAGGTTAATCTTTTGGTTAGGTTGGTTGGATTTTGGTTGGGTTATTTTAAAGATACATTCTTTAAAAAGATCCCCACCAAAAAATACTCACAAACGCATAGAGAATTAAAAATACATTGATACACTTTCAAACCTATTATATACTTATATTTTATATTATATATATATTATTATAATAAATTTTAAAATAAATAAAAATTAAAAATTATATATATTATAAATTATATATATTTATATACTATGTAGATATATAAGTAAAAACGCACAAAAACCACCACCCACACCCCAACCACACCACCACATCACACCCCCAACAATTTTTTATATATAATATATAAATTTTATATATATATTTTATATATACAAAATATATTATACATATATGTATACATATATACTTATAATAATATATACACAATTACTATATATAATATATACATATATATACATTATTACATATATATACATAAATATCTATATATATGTTATATAGCATATTTTTATGTTTTAATGTATATTTAATGTATATATTGTACATATATTTTATATTGTTATATATATGTTTATAATATGTTATATGTGTTTTTGTTTATTAATTTATATATATTATTTTTTTATGTATATTATTTAATTTTTTATATTTTTATTATATTTATATAATATATAATATGTGTTGGGGGGTGTGTGGGGTGTGTGTGTTGTGTGTGTGTTGTGGTTGTGTTTTTATAAGTTTTTAAATATTTTAATTATTATATATATTATATATATATTAATATATATATAATATGAATATTATTATATTATTATATTATATTATTATTATTTTAATTTAAAATTTATATTTTTATTTTATTTTCAATTATTATATATTAAATTAAAAAAATTTTATTTTTTATTTTTATATTTATTATAAAATAATATATAATATATTTTTGTGGTGTGTGTGTTGTGTTGGTGTGTGTGTGTGTGTGTGTGCCCTTATATATATGTAATTAAATTTATTTTATTATATTTAAAATTTTTATATATTATATATAATTAATATACACATGTTTGTAAGTTCTATAAATTCTTTTAATTCTTTTATATTACTTTTCTCTTATTATATATATATAAACCCTATTACATTGATTATATATATTACAAATCTACATAAACATATATACATACTATAAAAAATACATATAACATATGTAGGGGGCGTAGACCCAGTAAATTCACTATTCTGGTTGAGTTGGGCTCAACCCCGGAAAATATAGATTTTTTTTGGGGAAAGTTCGTCGCAGTGAAGATGTAAATTCCACCCTACGGCACCTGCCACCCCCCATAGTAGGTTTGGAAACCGTGTTGTTGTGTATGGGGGTGTGAATGTTGTATGAAAGAAAGGGGGGAAGAAAGTACAGGATGTATGTGTGAATGTTATGTGTAAGGGTATTGTGAAAAAGGGGATGCGAGGTGAGCGTCTGCGGGACGTGTTTTGGGAAAAAAACGCAAGATCTAAAAATTTTTCCTCTTCCCCTTTAGTTTGACATCCCGCGGAAGTGGGAAAACCCCGGTTTTTTTTAGCAAATTTTTGGGCCCGTTCTGAGTACAGTTAATTACTCCGACATCTACCTTTTACGCCTTAGGGGTTTCGAGATAGATAACCGTAATGGTGTTAAAGACCCCAGCCCAAGAAAATTTCAAGCTTTGCCTTAGTGAACCGAACTTAAAATGTAATATTATTTGTTTATTTGATGGGACCCGGGGAAAACTCCGTAGTATGATTTTATTTATTTAGCAAATGCACTCATTGGGGGGTCTACGGAATTTTCATGGGAAAAGGGTATAGAGCGTACATCCCAAATTTTTCAACGGGGTGATGCCGTGAAAAACCCCCCAATATACTCAAAAAAAGACTCAAGTTTTTACACCCAAATTTCGTCCCAACTCCTAAGTTTTTTTAAACGTGTTTTAGCACGAAAACAATAATCTAATATGAGAAGTTAATCTCCAACCCCAAAAAGGGGGTTAAAGTTAAAAAAAAATAAAACAAAATAGTTTTTGATAAACTGAATAAAAAAACCCTTTTGGGAAAAAATAAAACATATTTTTGGTCGAAAGGCCAAATGCAAATATTAACACCAAGGGGGGCCAAAATCCGGATGCCGACACCAAAAAATCGGGCGGGTTTAAGACAAAAATCAAACAAGTTAAAAAGAAAGTAAAAAGTAAAAGCCTGAATTATTATGGGGGGGATTATTTAATAAACCTTCCTCCCAGGAGGTAGATCCCTGAAAGGGAAAGGGAAACTATATTTTTATTAGTTTAAAATCAGAAATGGACCTGGAGGCGGCCTAAGCAGTTTTTTCCTTTTTGTTAAGTTTTTTGTACTCTTGATCTTTTTTAGTTTAAAAGTTTTTTCTTTTTTGGGTGAAGGGTACCCCCCCCTGGTTTGGAAGCTGTGCACCCAATAAAAATTTTTTTCCTACCACAACAAAATATTTTTTTTGTTAAAACGATGCTCCTGGGGAACGAGTAAATCCAAAGCGAAAATAATCCAAAGGGCAAACCCCGGACGGAACCCCTTTGGCACAGAAGTCGGACCGAAATGTTTTTCCCCTACAAAACTAGGGGTATTATCCAGAAAAAGACCCCCCCGGGCCCTGCCCCGGGATGGGCCCCCCCCCTAAAAGAAGAAGAATGCCAAAATAAGTGTTGGACTACAACCCGATAGTCCGGCAGTCCAAACAAGCCAACGACCAACAACCGTGAAAAAGAGAAGGAGAGAGAAAAAAACTATGCAAACGACCATTACTCCCTTCAGGGGTATTGTGACACTTTGGAAGGAAAGGCTACCTAGAAAGACTGGTAATGGACATTTCGGGCTGTAACTATCTACGGTATGGGACTTGGAAATGAATTAAATCTTTTATTTTCTCGGGAGACTTCAACACATCCAAGTAACGAGACTTGGTTAGGAAATACGTTCGTTGGTTATTTTTATAACCATGTTCACATTATTTCTTAACATGCCCGCCTCGTTGGTGGTAAGCGGAGCCGGGACGTCTTCATCCAAGTCAATGGCAGCATTGCAGAGTTCCCCACCGTCCTTTGTTCCTGGTAGAAAGGCAGGCATGTGGCATGGTAAAACACGGCTCAAACCACTCGGCGCCCGAGACGATGTCAGTCCAGGCGAGATCGACCGTTAGAGTCCGGCGAGTGCGCAGCCGTCCAGCCGCTACACTACAAACCTTCCCCGGGCAGTGCGTCGCCTTAAGAAGGGGGACGCGAAGACGAGTATCGCAGGAGAGACTCCTAAATAACAGGTGTGGCTGCGAGTTACTCGTTCCATCTCTCGCGGAGGTACAATCGAGAGGACAGATGCAAAGGGTGCCGGAAGGTATCAGGAACCAGAGCAAAAGTCGGCTCTGACGCAGTGCAGAGGGCAAAGACAATCACGTCGGCGGAAATCTCAGGGCGCATATCTCGGCAGGAATCTATCTAAGGCGGGGTGCGATCGTGGGGCGCGCCCCGCTCGTCCGGGACATCGGAAAGGCGGTCTGTACAAAGTACACCCGCACACCAGTGTAGAACGTCAGAAAAGAGGTGCATCACGGGGGACGCCGCCCCGCACGCCAGTGCGAATCTCGGAAGGCGGGGGCATCAGGAGGATGCGCCCGCACGCCGTACGGAACATCGGAAGAAGGCGGGGGCTCTGGGGATGCGCCCGCACGCCAGAGCGGAACATCGGAAGGCGGGGGCATCAGGAGGATGCGCCCGCACACCAGTAGGAGGATCAGCTGTTGTCGTTATCAACTTGGCACCATCACCTGTGTAAGAGAGGCTGGCGAACGGATTCGCCTTAGATCCGAAAGGGGGCGGAACCCTTGGAAGCCCTCCGTAAGCGTGTCCCTGCGAACAACAAGAGTGTATTAGACATACGGTTTTATTCTTTGGGCCAGGGGTGTGTTCTAATCACACTGCATTACCAAGGGCAGGAGTTGACACACAAACCTTATGTTTCTGCAACGAGAGGATCCACTGGAGGATCTGGCTTAAAATTAATTAGTGGGCGTCGAGGGAGATGTAACATCTTCATATGTACAAGTACAGCTTTCTCAGGCGACCTGTAAAAAGGCTCATCAGAGCTTAACTCCAAACAAACAGAGAGCCCTCCATGGAGGCGATGACAAGTTCATGGGTTCGGTCCTGAAAACAGCTCTGGAAGGTCGTTTGCCCTGATAAGCTAGTAGACGAGTCTCGACGATTAAATAGTATAAAACGATGACTTAAGAACTAGACCGTAAAACAAAGGAAACACCTTAAGATCAAGAAACACAAGAACATAAAAAAGAACAAAACGAAATGGAAGCCACGCTTTGAAGCTGGTGGAACTCCAATTTCCTTGGCACAGATACACACAAAAAAATACCCCTCCCCCCCCCCCCCCCAATAACAATAACATCAGTGTTAAAATGTGTAAGGCGCAAGGCGCTGTGAGGCCAACCCAAATTCTGGTGTTGTACTACACTACTAGGATAGGAAAGGTTAGAGAGGAAGATGATGAGGACGATAGGAAAGGTTGCTATTTACAAGAATACTCCGTAGAAATAGAAAGATAGATTCCTACAGGTCGTACAAAGAACACCCTACGTGTGTCCCGTCATGGGGAAAAAGAAGCGTTAGACGACCCTCAGCTCCGTATCACTGTCGATCGGGGTTGTTAATCGCTCCAAGAGGACTCTCGTGACTGAGCCCTAAAGACGAAGCATAGCTTGGTAAAAAAAAAAAATTAACTTCTTATCTGTACAAGTCTTGCAGACATCAGGACAAGGGTTGAGAAAGTGTGACAACTGCCAGCGAGGTGAGAAAAACAAGTAATCCCGCGTGGGCTCAAGGAGGGTGTGAACTATCAGACATAGGATCACTCCACAGAACAGAAGCTGGTGCTGGGCCGGCTGCCGTCCATCGGGAGATGATCTGAAAAGTAGAAATATATTAGAAAGAAGTCCCGGAGAAAACAGGGACGACTGAATATGGCTAGATTAGCAGGGAAAAAGACGGAATTCGAAAGGTTATCGGGGCCAGACTGATCCGGTTCCACGGCCAGGATAAAGGCAAGGCTCTGAATAGAGAACAGGCTCTGCAAAGCGTGTTAGGATCCAAGCCATACAGGGTTATGTTACAGGGAAAGATGGGTAATGACAAGGGACAGCATGCAATCGCTGGGGCTCTGAAAAAGATAATGGCGAGCGGGAGATAAGGAAGAGTGGTTTGCCCCTTACTCGTCCCAGTCAAGACAGGGTCCCATGGCTCATCGTCTACCCCCACCGATGAACGGGGCGAGGATTCCGAATCCAACAGGTCATCTGCACGGGATCTTGTAAAGGTCCCATGTTTCAGGCTCCGGGTCAGGAGGGAAAGTGCCGTCCAAAGGGGAAAGTCGTCCGGGGGACGAATTCCGCACTTACCCGAAACGCCCTAAATTTATTGGGGGCAGAGTGACTTCCTGCCATTTGAATGCGGTCTCCTCCACCACATAAGCAAGGGCCCGAGGTTTTTCAAAAACCCGGACTGGCCCCTAACCATCGGGGACCCAGGGGTCTGGTTCCATGGACTGGGTGCAGGTAACTCCTTCGACGATGCACGAAGACCAGATCCCCCTCGCTATACTCCCGGCGGTCGAGCCCGCCGCCTTTCGATCGTGATCGGCGGTCCAACGCTCACGAGCCTTTCGGGCGGCCCAATAGCGGCCACCCGAGCTGCACGGATTCCCGATCTTAGTGAGGGCAAGCATCCTTCGGAGTAGATCACGTGTTTGATTCCCACAAGCGGAAATGACTGTCCCGACCTGTTGAGAAGGTACAATGGACGTCATTTACGCTCCGGTCGTATGGAGGAATGATGGCAAACTCACATACGGTAATAGATCGTCCCAACCATCGGGGATCATCCATCTGGAGCGTGTGCTCAGGGCGTCCTTGACCACCCGGTTCACCCTCTCCACCATCCGTTGGCCTGGGATGATTAGACTGTGGTGAAGAGCGACTTACCTGAAGGTGATGACAGATGTCGGAAGAAGACGGTTGCGGAATTCAAGCCGTTATCCGATAACAAGGTCGGGGTGGACCGTACCGAGTAAACGAATTCTGCAAGAAAAAACATCTGCTAAGTTGGGCGTCCTTAGGTCGCCAATGGGAACAACTCAACAAAACGGGTAAGGTGGCAAATCAGCACAAGGACGTACATTGTTGCCACGCGCCGAAGGGGTAAGTGTGAGGATATCAGCGGAGACCCGCTCGAAGGGCTCTACGAAAGTCTTTGGGGGGGGCATGGACTGAAGGGGCGTCGGGCCGATTGCCCCCTTCTCCGCGGCATGCCGGGCATGACCGACATACTGCGGGATGCGGCCAAATTCCCGGGAAAGTAAAAAATGATCCACGTAGCCGCTGAATACGCGTGGAACACCCTGATGCCCGGCGGACGGAACAGCATGAACCGCATTCCAAAAGCCGGCGCCGCCTCCCCCCCCCCCCCCCCCCCAGCGACTTTGGGATACGAGTCGAAGCATGGACTCGTTCATGGTCGACTTAACATGATATAAGACTCGGTCCTGAAGTTCGAATGACGAGTGGAAGAGGGATACGCCTCGGCGGAAAGGCGGCCCTCCTCAAGATACTCTATGAGCTGCTGCCACAGGGGATAGTTCACGCTGGATGACGCTCACCAAATCGGGCTGCAGTAAGGGACTATCGAGGTCAGCAATGGGTGCGATCTTGACGACTCGCAGAAGTCAGGGACGTGGTGGACTCGACCGGTTATAAGAGAAGCTCAAAGTCATAGAATGTCAGTCGTGTGCCCAATCGCGTCATCCTTACGATGCTGTTGGCTTGCGGAAGTACAGATACCAACTGTTCTGTGATCTGTAAAGATACGAAACCGTCTTTCCATACAGGGAAGGATGGTAATGCCTAAAAACGGCTTTCGACCACAGCAAGAGCTTCCAGGCGATGGGCGGGTACCTGGTCTCGGCAGTCCCTAGCTTCTGAGGAGAAAATGCAATATCCGGATGGATTCTTCATCCTTATCCAGCTGCCATAAGACAAGCACCGCTCGCCTGCCGAGGCATCGGTTGCTGTGAAGCTCAAAGGGTTTCTCAAAATTTTGCTGGATTAAGCAAGGTGCGGTGGCAAGCACTTGCTTAAGTCGTTCAAACGCCTACTGTTGAGGTTTGTCCATAAAAATCTGGTATCTTTTTTCAGGGTCGGTCAGAGGAGAGATGCGACCCTTGCATATTAATTGGGCACGTGCCTGCGAAAAAAACCGTTGCCCCCAAGAACTGGCGAACGTGCCGTTGGTTTGCGTGGTGTTTTTATGGCTGTACACTGTTACTTTATCGGGGTCAGGTAAAACACTGGCCGGAGTTAATCAGTGGCAAGAAAGAAAAGTGTCGGTTGCGAAGCGACACTTGGCTAGGTTAAGGCTGAACCCGCCCCAGCGAGTAACTGCCAACACGGCATCGAGGTGGGATAGGTGCTGCTCAAACCCGCGCTGTATATCACAACGTCGTCGAGGATATGCCAGTGGTGGTGGCCCAACAACGGGTTGAGACACGGCAGCGATACCGCTTGAAAAGTTGACGGGAGCCGTCGTCAATCCAAAAGGCATACGCGAAAATTGAAAAGACGGGAGCCGTCGGAAAAAGCTGTCTTTTCCTCGGTCCCTCTCATCCACCTCAAACGGTCCAGTATGCACTTTTAGCGTCGACGGACGCTAAAACCAGGATTTAACCGCCAGCTGATCATGGCAGCGTCCATCCTGGGTATGGGGATATGCATCTGAAAACCGTTCTCGCGTTCAAGCACGGTAGTCGACGCAGAAGCGTGTTCGTACCGTTCCTTCTTTTTCACAAGCCACAACGGGAGAGAGCCATGGAGAACAAGAACGCTCAATCACCCCGTCTGCAAAGCATCTTTCGCACCTCCGCACGGAATTGTACTGCGCGTACTCTCCGAGCGCCACTGTTTCACACGGATAGGTTGGTTCGTTCCGTGGTTTTGGATCTATGCTTCATTGTGTGGCCACCACACCCGGAGGACAGCCCCTTCGTTAAACAGATCCGGGGTTAACGATCAAGTACCTGGGATTGAGCGGTTTCACGTTGAACTGATGGACAGGTGAGCAAGATCCACCGGAGGGAACACTAGCCGCCCCTGCGATGAGGGGAAGTTCCTCGTCTCGAAAAAAGAACATACCGGGGAAGACCCTAAAAACTCGTCCGTGTTGTAACCAAAAGGTCGTTAAGTCGGTCGGTTGAAATCGAACGGTTCCTCAAAAGTCCGCCAGGTATCCGGTTCGTCTCCATCATCGATGGGAGTCGGGGAAGCCAGGCCCAAAGCTCCCGACTATCCCCAAGGATGAGCCTCCATCTTCCGGGGACGCCGGAATCCGGTCCACCGATTCCGCGTCGTATGCAAGCCAATTCGGTGAAACTTTCCACGATCGCCGCATAGCCAAGGAGAATCCTTGCTCGATCTCAACCGGAGCTCCCTGATCGTTGACGACCCAAACTTCAACCTCGGTAGGAGAGGTCCCACCAACGAACGAGAGGTACCAGGATCTTGGCTGTGTCGCTCTCAACACAAGCCAATCCAGCCTCCCCGCCGTTCACAAGACATCGCACGAATCGCCCCGCCCGAGGAGGACAAGGACTTTCCGCGCACATCTAATTGCCCCCTCTCGGTCCCCGTTGCCCGCACTACAGCAACGCAGTAGGCGTCTGTTTCGTGATAGTCAAGCTACCGAGGACCCACAACCAGAGAAGGAAACACGGAGTCGGGCCCCGTTGAAGGTTAGCAAAACTAGCCCTGGAACAGGGGAGAGATTCAATTTAAATCAAACCTTCGCAGCAGGTCTACGCCATCAGTACCTCGGCTGGAAATCTGGTGTGTCGCGACACGACCCATGAGTGCCGGGCACTTACAGGCTCGGGAAAATTAAATTCAAGGGTAAGGTTCCTTACCCTTGGTGTCAAACGTGGCCCCAGATGCCCCTTGAGGCCACAGCGACAGTGAGGCGAGAGCGAGGTGTTGAAAATCTCCTGAAAACAGGACTCCTTCAACCACCGTTGCCTCACTTCCCGAGCAATGAAAGCTAGGACTTAGTTCCAGCAACCACACAATCAACAGCGGCAGTCCCGCCTGAATCTGTGCCTCGGGGAGCTCGGTCGTGGAACTGTGCTCCTTCCGGCGCCCACCATCACCGGGTCTCTGGCAGGTGGGTTGGGTTGTGTTCTGTCGGGCGGTGGTGCTATGCAGTCCTGCCATAGCAGGACTGCTAGCACCCGGCCACACCGGGTGGCACTGATGACCTCCCGCCACCGCACGACCACTCGGAAGCGTCATGCGTTAGTCACCTGATGGTGGGGACACCAGCGTCGGGTTCTCGAGTGCGTACGGGCAAATCAGCCAGGGGATTCAACGGAGAGAACCCTAACCGGGGGGGGAGATCGACCCTCGCGAGGGTAGAGGAGCGAGGTTAAGGCCCTGCCTCGCTCGAGAAACTGGACCAAGGTTTTCTCTAACCGCCGGCATGTGCCCGATGTTACCAGACTTTTTGGGCTGCCTCGACCACCCGATAAAGCGGCTGATTCCTCTACCAGCAGGAGCTTTCCCCATCCAGGGTTGTGGGAAGGAGTCCCTGGAGAAAAAGTTCTCCGCATTTCAGAGGTTCAGCTGGCCCAAGTTCACCAGGATAATCGCGTCATACCCTGGTAAACCATGGTCTCGACGCGGAAGAAGTTCCCTGGGGGAACTGTTCGTCGAGTACGTACGACCCCAAATGCCTTAAGTACTCCATTCGACGAGCACGTTCCCGGAGTACGTTGTCGAACGGGTCTCCTGGAAACTCGTCCCAGGTCCCTATCCCGTCGAAGACTGGGGAGTTAATGACAACGTCCGCCGTCCCCTGAGCTAGCACGGGCGGCACGGATCAGAGCTCATCCGTCCCGTAAGGATGGGCCTGTCAACGTGTCGCAACCGGTTTCTAACTCCTGATTCCTCCGAAGAGGCTGGCTGGATGGGACCCCGCCCGGTAAGCGGGATTCGGGTCGCGTAGGGATACCCTGGTCCAGCGGACGTGGGTTGACGGGTGCTCGCTGAGACGAGTGGTCAGCGTGACCGCATGCCACCCCCGCTTCCCCTGCGATGCAGAAGGCCGCACGCTGGTGTCGAGCGTGTGAGAGGAGGTTTCAGTGCCCTGGCTCCAGTAATCGCAAAAATATTCGCGTACTGCCCTTCCCAGGACACTGACCGAGAATTAAGCCCGCTCGAATTTATCCGCTAGCTCTTCGTACAATCGAGAGGGAGGAGGTGGTCACGGGGCTCTAACATTTGCCCCAAGTCAATGGACTGAGCGTTATCTGCCGAGGAAATTCGGGGACCCTCGCGGAGGGTGTTTGCAGAGGACCCGAGGACTCAGTGGGTTCTCTAGGGCGCTATTTGCCGTGTAGAGGCATTTCTCGTACCGCACTTACTCGTACAACATTTTACTGGGCTTGCGATGGGACTTGCACAAAGGCTTAACCAGACACTTTATAATGAAAACTGTTCTATCCCACCGCTGTCTACCAAAAAGGACAGTTTGTAGCGGGGCCGTAAAGAATCACAGTTTAGAATTCACTATGTCTGGTGAGTTCGGGCTCAACCGAGATATAGATTTTATTTGGGAAAAGATCGTCTGCAGATGAACAATGTAAAGATTCAGGCTACGGCACGCTGCCACCACGATTAGTAGGTTCTCGGGAACCGTTGTGTTGTTGTGTATGGGGGTGTGAATGTTGTATGAAAGAAGGGGGAAGGGAAAGTACAGGATGTATGTGGCTGAATTGTTTGGAATGTGTAAGTGTGTATATGTGAAAAGGGAGATAGCGTAGGCTGAAGCGTCTGCGTGGACGTGTTTGAAAGAAAAACGCGATCATAAAATTCTTCTCTTCCCTTCAGTTTGAGCAGACACCTGCTGAAGTGGGAACCCAGGTATAGCAAAAGGTATGGTCTGGTTCTAAAGATCAGATTAAATTACTACGATTATCTAGCCCCTTCTTTTACAGCCTTTCAGGGGTTGCGAGATAGAGTAACCAGGCAATGTGCTGTTAAGGAGACCCGAGCCAAGAAAGTTTCAAGCATTCAGCCCTTAGTCTGAACCAGAACTTAAGATGTAAATATTATTGTTTATTTGACTGGGACCGAGTGAAAGCTCTACGATAGTATGATATTTATTTATTAGCAAAATTCGCACTCATTAGGGAGTCTACAGAATTCAGTCATGGGAAATGGTTATAGATGCGTACATCCCAATTTATACAGCTGGGGTGATGCACGTGAAAACCACACCAGATATACTCAAAAAAAAATGACTCAACTGTATTTGCACACCTAAGTTGGGCGTCCCAACTCCATAAGTATTTTTTAAAACAGTGTTTTAGCACGAACACATACTAATCTCTAATATGAGCAAGTGAATCTCCAACCCAAAATGGAGATAACGTTAAAAAAACAACTAAAACAAACTAGCGTGATAAACTGAATAAAAACACTTGTGTAATCAAATAAGAAACATAATTTAGCGTAGAAGGCCACATAGCGGAAATATAACACCACAGGGGACCACAAATCACGGGAGCCTGACAACCACAAGGTCCGGCCAGGTATCAAGACAACAAATCGAAAACAAAGTAAAAGGAAAGTAAAAAGTAAAATGGCCCTGAAATTATTATGGGGCGAGACTTATTGAAATAAAACCTTCCTCCCATGGGGTACGGATCCTCGAGCTAAGGGAAGGGAAACTAAGTATGGAATTAGTTTAAAATCAAGAAATGGCACTGGAGAGGTACGGATCCTCAAGCAGTGTTCCTTCTGTGTGAAGGGGTCTTTTTAGTACTCTTGATACTTTGAGTTCACAAAGTTGCTGCTTTGGGATAGAGAGAGAGTGACCCCAAAGAATTGGTGATGAAGAGTGTCGCACGCCAAAGGCCAACAGAGACAGGTGTCTCCTACACACAAACCAATAAATTACTTAGCTTTGTGATAAAAACGATGTTCGTCAATCTGCGTGAAAGCGAGGTAACTCCAAAGCGAAGTAATACAAAGCGAGCACAAACACGAGAGCGGAACCACTATGGCCACAGAAGTCAGGACCGAACTGTCTTCCCCTCACAAAACTAGGGGGTAGTTATACCAGAAAAAGACCTCAGCCATGCCCAGGCATGGCGCGAAAAGAGAAAGATATGCACAAATAAGTGTTGGATACCAACCCGATAGCCGGCAGTCCAAAACAAGCCACGACCCAAACCAAACCGTTGAAAGAGAAGGAGAGGAGAAAAAACACTATCAAACGACCATTACTCCCTTCAGGGCTATGTGAACTTTGAAGGAAAGGATACCTAGAAGAAAACTGGGAAATGTACATTCGGGCTGTAACATCTACGGTATGGGACTTGGGGAAATGAATAAAATCTTTTATTTTTCTAGGAGACTTTCAACGCCATCCAAGTAACGAGACTTGGTTTAGAATACGTTTTCGTTGTTATTTTTATAACCACCCATGGTTCACATTATTCTTAACACGCCCGCCTCGGTGGTGGAAGCGGAGCCCGGGGACGGTCTCATCCAAGTCAAATGGCAGCATTGCAGAGTTCCCACGTCCTTTGTTCAGGTGGTAGAGAAGGGCAGGCATGTGGCATGTACAGACCCGGCCTCAAAACCACTCGGCGCCCGAGGACGATGTCATCCAGGCGAGATCGACTCGTAGAGTCGTGCGAGTGCGACCAGCCGTACACTACAAATACATATATACATACACACTATACATACAATATACATACATATTACATACATGCAATATACATACATATATACATACATGTATACATCCATATATACATACATATATCTACATAGATCCGTGGCATATATTGCACACATATATGCACACATATATGCAATTTCACACGCTCCTACAAAAACAATTAACCGCAAATAAAAAAATTCACTTTTGTTTGCAATAATTCTTAACACTATTGCAAATTTCTTTAAAACAGCCTACGAATGCCACTTTAACTTGTGTTCCATGTAGTATATCTATTTACCGGTCCTGACTGCCAAGTCAGGTACGTCGGGTCAACAATCACTATGGTTATGTCACCGCAAAGAACACAAAGGCAAGTCTTTTCGTACGGGACTACCGCTGAGCAGACCATCTTTCTCGGCCATAAGAGAGCACTCTCACCAACACTCACACCTTTTCTCCAACACAGACTTTAAAATTCTATCCTCTCATTCCTCCCGTCTAGACCTCATGATCTCGGAATCTTTGTTGATCCGAAAGATGAAACCGGAGCTTAACAATAACGCTACCGCTACCACCTTGTTCACTAGTTAGCGTTGTCCATTCCCCTGCCTATCACCCATGTTGGTTAGTTTTTCATAGCTTTTTTCCAATGTTTTTCGTGTTTATTGTTTTTTTTTCTCCATTGTATATACTTGTTTGTACTATATACCTATACCTGTTTTGTTTTGCTCATTTTTGCTAACTTTTTGTTGCTATTTGATATCTTCTTTTGAATTTAACGAACCTCTGTAATTTATATAGTTCTGTTGTCTAATGCATAGTATTTTTTGGTTCACTATTGCAGCACTGATGATAGAGATAAGACTGATCTCTGAAACGTTTGCTAATAAACATGCAACTATTCACGGCCGTATTAGTCTACCTCTTCGTATTGACTGTCCGACGCCTATGTGGAAAACCCATAACGACTTATATGTATACATATGTATATATATATATGTATATATGTATATATATATATATGTATATACATATATATATGTATATATAAATATGTATATATATGTATATATATGTATATATATGTATATATATGTATATATGTATATGTATATATATATATATATATATATATATATATATATATATATATATATATATATATATATATATATATATATATACATATACATACATATATTCATGTATTAGGACACACACACATGGAAGAAGACACACAAGCAAACACACAAAAAACAAACACAGACACATATACATGTGTTTACTTATATACATAGATACATATATACATAGATAGATAGATACATGCATACATAGACAGATATATAGGTAAATAGAAAGATAGATAGATAGAAAAATAGATAGAAATATATATATATATATATATATACATATAAAGACAGATAGATAGATATACATATATACATATGTATACATATATACATAGATAGAAATATACCTTTACATAGGTATATATATTCATATATATGTGTGTGTGTGTGTGTGTGTTTGTGTGCGTGTGTGCATTTATATGTGTATATCTATTGTTGCATAAGCTTTAGCCCCTGGCCAAGGGTAGGGTGGTAAAAAATACCCGTTTATTAGGAATACAAAATTATTCTTATGCTTAATGTAGGTGACAAAACCTTTTAAGTTAAGATATAAGCACGAGCTCAGTTCTTATCTCATTTCATTTGATGATTTCATCAGAAGTTCATTCATGTCACACCATAATTACATTTACGTATTTCATTGATTCATGTTATATTATATACCTTATTCGATAGCCATAGGCATGCTGCCTAATTACTTTACATATGTAAGGGAGGAGCAGAAAGTAATTATTCATCTTAACACTATATTTACATAAACCACGTGTTCAGTAATTAACCATCCCCACATCATCGAAAGTATTCAGTACACTCATCATCATTAACACACCATAATGTGACACATCGATAAACAGAATGAATATACATATATAGACAATGAAATATATATAGAAAGTGAACCTATAAAGAGACAAATTAATATATAAGCGAACCACAACCGGCTCCTCCCGACCACCGACCAGCGCTCGCCAGCTCGTCCCCTCAGACGTCCAAGTATGTTCTGAGCTCCTTCCTCGTTATTCACCATACAATGAAGAAAGGTCGAACCATGTCCCGTGAACCGTGAATGTGAATCTGAACCCGACTAAGTGTACACTATTCGAACACCAGTCCCTAAAGCTACGTCTTGCAAAGCAAAATCCGTAGTCGGGTGAGGAGACTACCGCAGGTCGAGGCTCAGGAAGCAGACGCGGTTATCGTCTCCAGCATTATCACACCTCCCTCCTTAAAAGAAAAAAAGTAAGGAGACTCTTTTTACATTATACACATTAAATACATTGTAGGCAAGTTACTTTAATATTCAGTATATCAGTGCATCAACAAAAAAATATGTTAATCTTTACTAAAACTTATAAACAGAGTAAACCAAAATCATACAACAGAAAACGATACATTGACAAAATACTTCACTATACATGGGGAACTATCATCATATGGTAACAACATTGACATTTTCTCACTGGCAACATCTGTGAACAAGACAATATTAGTACAACTCACAACAAACATCACGAGAGGAAGTGATATGAAGACGATTTACCTTAAACATTAAATTTAATTTCTAGATAGAGCATCGGCGATTACATTTTCTTTGCCTTTTATATGGTGGACATCAAGGTTATGTTTCTGTAACTCTAAGCTCCACCTCATGATTCTCTGGTTCTTAGAGCTCATTCTGGATAAGAAAACCAAGGGGTTGTGGTCTGTGTAAACTTTAAGGGAATACGAGGCAGAATAGGCATACACTTCAAAATGCCTGAGTGCTAGAGTGAGACTCAGAGTTTCTTTTTCCACAGTAAATTTCTTTGAAAAGAAACATACAGGATGATCGATCCCTTTACCATCAGCTCGACACAAAACAGCTCCCGCTCCGATATCGCTTGCATCTACATACAATGTAAATGGTTCATCGAAATTGGGAGAAACGAGAACGGGAGAGGAACTAGCACTGCCTTGATCTTTCGGAATGCAGCTTCGCAGGATTCGGACTATTTAAATTTTACCTTTTTCTTTAGCAAGTCTGTCAGCACAATATCCGAAAAGTTCTTACAGAATCTGCGATAATACCCTGCCATGCTAAGAAACCTCTTCACGTCTCGTTTTGTTTTTGGTACAGGATAATTGTGGATTGACACGATATTCCCATTCAAAGGGCTAACTTGCCCCTGACCTACAGTATAGCCTAAGTAACCTTGGCTTACATAGGTATATATATACATATATATATGTGTGTGTGTGTGTGTGTGTGTGTGTTTGACGAGGTTTACCGTCAAGTTTGCCGTAGTTAGCCTATCAAACAGCTCCCGCGGCCTGATCTTCCCAACTATTTGTATATATAATGTCATCATCAAGGTAGGCTTTACATCCATTAATACCAGCAATTATATTGTTAATTAACCTCTGGAAAGTTGCAGGGGCTGTTCGAAGACCGAACGGGAGGACGCGATACTGATAAAGCCCATCGTGCGTTACAAAAGAAGAGATGCGTTTCGCACGTTTTGTGAGAGGAATTTGCCAATAACCCTTTAACAGATCAATTTTGGTTACAAATTTAGCATTGCCTACCAGATCAATGCAATCGTCTATCCTGGGAATAGGATAACTATCATCTCTAGTTAATGCATTCACACGTCTGAAATCAGTACAGAAACGCATAGATCCATCTGCTTTCGGAACTAATATGCAGGGAAAACTCCACTCACTCATGCTAGGCTCGATAATGCCGTTTTCTAACATATAACTTCTTTCTTCCCTTAACTAATTATGTTTTAAAGGGTTGATCCTATAAGGATGTTGCTTAATAGGAGAATGACTACCAACATCAATATCATGATATTGTTTTGCTTGGGACATCAGAGTACAAATGGGAGTATTCATGCAGAAGTCTGCTCAACTCATCTTGTAGAGGCTCTGATAAGTATTTAATCTTACATGATAAATCTCTTGAAAATTTCAGAGTTACGTAATTTAGAGTTAGGTACACTATCTAGAGAATCAGCATCCCTCCCATTACATACTTCCACAGTGTTTATAAATTCAGTCACCATGATTTCGGCACTTTCACCCTTATTGTCGCTCATAGGAAAATCATTACGTTCGAAATAAGGCTTCATCTGATTAATGTGACAATGTCGCGTCTTTTTACGTCTCCCTGGGGTTTGTATAACATAATTTAGGTTATTTATTTTCTTCTCTACTACATAAGAACCGTAGTACCGTGCTTTTAGTTATTTTTGTCATTATTATTATTTTTACTGGTAGTATAATTGCTAAAATAATTATTATAACAGTAATAATTACAGTAACAACGATATTAAGTAAATGATGATATAAATAATTTTTATAAACTCGTTATTATTGTTATTATTATTGTTATTACTATTTTTTTTTTTTTTGTTATATTAAAGTTGCAAAAACACATATTATAACTGCAATAATTGCAATAATAATGATAATAAGTGCAATAATGATGATAATAATCGCAATAATGATGATAATTATGATGATAATGATGATAATAATGATGATAACGAGAATAATGATAATAATCATGATAATAATGATGATAATAACAGGAATTGTGTCCATATATAATATAAAAAAGGTAAAAGAAAATAATTCCCAGAAGTCGAAAAGCGGTAAATCTAGCGAAATACAGCCTTCTGAGACAATACGCCAAAATGACGTTTTTTTATTTATTTGATGAGCTTGGTAATTATTAGGGTAATAATGATAATGATTACCAGGTTTGTATTACTCATGACAATAATGATGATAAAAGTGAGAATAAAGAGAATTTTGATAACATTTGATGATTATTAATATTAATATTATCATTATTATTATTATTATTATCATTATTATTATTATTATTATTATTATTATTATTATTATTATTATTATTATTATTATCATTATTATCATTATTATTATTATTATCATTATTATTACTTTAATTATAAGCATTATTACCAAAAAATATATTATAACTGTAATAATAACAATAATAATAATAATAATAATAAGTATAATAATAATGATAATAATAATAATAATAATAAGTATAATAATAATAATACTAATCGTTATAATATTGTTATTAATATTATTATTGTTATCATTATTATTATTTTTACTGATAGTATAATTGCAAAAATAATTATTATAACAGTAATAATTATAGTAATAACGATATTGATTAGAATAATTATATAAATAATTATTATAAACTCGTTATTATTGTTATTATTATTGTAATTACTATTATTATTGTTGTTATTAGTACAGTTGCATAAATATATATCACATCTGCAATAATTGATATAATAATGATAATAAGTGCAATAATGATGATAAAAATTACAATAATGATGATAATGATGATAATGATGAAGATAACGATAATAATGATCATAATCATGATAATAATGATAATAACAGGTATTGTGTCCATATATAATATAAAAAAGTAAAAGAAAATAATTCCCAAAAGTCGAAAAAAGCAGTATATCTAGCGAAATTATTATTATTATTATTATTATTATTATTATTATTATTATTATTATCATTATTATTATTATTACCATTATTATTATTTTAATTATTAGTATTATTGTCAAAATATATTATAACTGTTATAATAACAATAATAATAATAATGAGTATAATAACAATAATACTAATCGTTATTAATATTATTATTGTTATTTTTATCATTATTATTATTTTTACTGGTAGTATAATTCCAAAAATAATTATTATAACAGTAATAATTACAGTAATTGTGTCCATTGATTAAAATAATGATATAAATAATTATTATAAACTCGCTATTATTGTTATTAATATTGTTATTACTATTATTATTGTTGTTGTTATTAGTATAGTTGCAAAAATATATATCATAACTCCAATAATTGCAATAATAATGATAATAGTTGCAATAATGATGATAATAATTGCAATAATGATGATAATAATTGCAATAATGATGATAATGATAATAATAATGATAATAATAATGATGATAACGATAATAATGATGATAATCATGATAATAATGATGATAATAACAGGAATTGTGTCCATATATAATATAAAAAAAGTAAAAGAAAATAATTCCCAGAAGTCGAAAAAGAGGCAAAATATAGCGAAATGCAGCCTTTTGAGAGTATACGCCAAAATGACTTTTTTTCGACCTATTTGATGAGTTTGGCAATTATGATGATAATAACAGGAATTGTGTCCATATATGATATAAAAAGGTAAATGAAAATAATTCCCAAAAGTCGAAAAAGCGGCAAAATCTAGCTAAATAAAGCCTTTTGAGAGTATACGCAAAAATGAGTTTTTTTCGATCTATTTGATGAGTTTGGCAATTATTAGGGTAATAGTGATGATAATAATTACAGGAATTGTATTAATCATAAAAATAATGCTGATAAAAGTGAGAATAAAGAGAATTTTCATAACATTTGATGATTATTAATATTATTAATATTGTCATTATTATTATTATTATTATTATTATTATTATTATTATTAATTATTAATATTATTATTATTATTATTATTATTATTATTATTATTATTATTATTATTATTATTATTATTATTACTTTTATTATTAGCATTATTGCCAAAAAATATATTATAACTGTAATAATAACAATAATAATAATAATAATAATAATAAGTATAATCATAATACTAATCGTTATATTATTGTTATCAATATTATTATTGTTATTACTATCATTATTATTATTTTTACTAGTAGTATAATTGTAAAAATAATTATTATAACAGTAATAATTAGAGTAATAACGATATTAATTAAAATAATGATATAAATAATTTTCATAAAACGTTATTATTGTTATCATTATTGTTATTACTATTATTCTTGTAGATATTATTTGTCTAGTTGTAAAAATATATATTATCACTACAATAATTGCACTAATAATAATAATAATTGCAATAATAATGATATTAATTGCAATAAAAATGATAATGATGATGGTAATGATAATGATTGCAATAATGATGATAATAATTACAATAATGATGATAATGTTGATGGTAATGATGATAAAGATGATAATGATGATAATAACGATAATAATGACGATAATCATCATAATGATGATAATAACAGAAATTGTGTCCATATATAACAAAAAAGGTAAAAGAAAAAAATCCTAAAAATCTAAAAAGCTTCATAGTCTAGCGAAAATTAGCCTTCTGAGAGTGTACTCCAAAATGACGCTTTTTCCACGCTTATGACGTTTATTATTATTATTATTATTATTATTATTTATTATTATTATTATTATTGTTATTATTATTACTTTAATTGTTAGTATTATTGCAAAAAAATATATTATAACTGTAATAATAACAATAAAATAATAATAAGTATAATAATAATAATAATAATCGTTATAATATTGTTATTAATATTATTATTGTTATTATTATCATTATTATTACTTTTACTGGTAATATAATTGTAAAAATAATTATTATAACAGAAATAATTACAGTAATAACGATATTAATTTAAATAATGATATAAATAATTATTTTAAAAACATTATTATTGTTATTATTATTGTTATTACTATTATTATTGTAGTTGTTATTAGTATAGTTGTAAAAATATATATTATAACTGCAATAATTGCAATAATAATGATAATAATTACAATAAGGATGATAATAATTGCAATAATAATGATAATAATGTTGGTAATGATGATAATCATGATAATGATGATGGTACCGATAATAATGATGATAATCATGATAATAATAATAATAAGAGGAATTGTGTTCATATATAATAAAAAAAGGTAAAAGAAAAAAATCCCAAAAGTCGAAAAACCGGTAAAATCTAGCGAAAAATAGCATTTTGAGAGAATATTCAAAAATGACCTTTTTTTCCATTCATTTGATGATTTTGGCAATTATTAGGGTAATGATGATAATAATTACGAAAATTCTACTAATCATGATGATAAAAGAGAGAATAAAGAGAATTTGGATAACATTTGATGATTATTATTATTATTAATATTATTATTATTATTATTATTATTATTATTATTATTATTGTTATTATTATTATTATTTTATTATTATCATTATTATTATTTCTACTAGTAGTATAATTGTAAAAATAATTATTATAACAGTAATAATTACAGTAATAACGATATTAATTAAAATAATCATATAAATATTTATTATAAAAACTTTATTATTGTTAATATTAATGTTATTACTATTATTATTATAGTTGTTATTAGTATAGTTGAAAAAATATATTATAACTGCAATAATTGCAATAATAATGATAATAATTGCAATAATGATGATAATAATTGCAATAATGATGATAATGATGGTGATAATGATGATAATAGTGATGATAATTATGATAATGATGATGATAACAACAATAATGATGATAATCATAATAATAATGATGATAATACCAAAAATTGTGTCCATATACAATAAAAAAAGGTAAAAGAAAAAAATCCCAAAAGTCGGAAAAACGGTAAAATCTAGTGAAAAATAGCCTTTTGACAGTATACTCCAAAATGACGATTTTTCCATTAATTTTATGATTTTGGCAATTATTAGGGTAATAATGATAATAATTACCAAAATTCTATTAATCATGACAATAATAATGATAAAAGATAGAATACAGAGAACTTGGATAACATTCGATGATTATTAATACTATTATTATAATTATTGTTATCATTATCATTATTATTATTATTATCATTATTATTATTATTATTATTATTATTATTATTATTATTATTATCATTACTTTAATTATTAGTATTATTGCCAAAAAATATATTATAACTGTAATAATAGCAATAATAATAATAATAAGTATAAGAATAATAATACTAATCTTTATAATATTTCTATTAATATAATTATTGTTATTATTAGTATTAGTATTATTTTTACTGGTAATATAATTGTAAAAATAATTATTATAACACCAAAAAATACAGTAATAACGATATTCATGAAAATAGTGATGTAAATAATTATTATTAAAACGTTATTATTGTTACTATTATTATTATTATTACTATAATTATTGAACTTCTTATTAATATAGTTGCAAAAATATATATTATATAACTGAAATAATTGCAATAATAATGATAATAATTACAATAATGGTGATGATAACGATGATAATGATGATAATCATGATAATAATGATGATAATAACAGGAATTGTGTCCATATATAATAAAAAGGTAAAAGAAAAAAAAATCCCAAAAGTCGAAAAAGCGGTAAAAATCTAGCAATATATAGCCTTTTAAGAGTATACTCCAAAATAACGTTTTTCCATTTGTTTCATGATTTTGGCAATTATTAAGGTAATAATGATTATAATTACAAGAATTCTAGTAATCATGACAATAATGATGATAAAAGAGAGAATTAAGAGAATTTGGATAACATTTGATGATTATTAATATTATTACTATTATCATTATTATTATCATTATTATTATTATTATTAATATTATTATTATTATTATTAATTTTATTTTTATTATTATTATTATTATTATTATTATTATTATTATTATTATTATTATTATTATTATTATTATTATTATTATTATTATTACTATTATCATTATTTTAATTATTAGTTTATTGCCAAAAATATATTATAACTGTAATAATAATAATAATAATAATAATAATAATAATAATAATAATAATAATAATAATAATAATAATAATAATCGTTATACTATTGTTATTAATATTATTATTGTTATTATTATCATTATTATTTTTTTTACTGGTAGTACAATTGGAAAAATAATTATTATAACAGTAATATTTACAGTAATAACGATATTAATTAAAATAATGATATAAATAATTATAATAAAAACGTTATTATTGTTAAGATTATTGTTATTACTATTATTATATAGTTGTTATTAGTATAGTTGTCAAAATATATATTACAACTGCAATAATTGCAATAATAATGATAATAATTGCAATAATGATGATAATGATGATGGTATTGATAATAATAATAATGATGATGATAACGATAATAATGACAATAATCATGATAATAATGATAATAACAGGAATTGTGATCATATATAATAAAAAAGGTAAAAAAAAAATCCCAAAAGTCGAAAAAGTGGCAAAATCTAGGGAAATATAGCCTTTTGAGAGTAGACTACAAAATGACGTTTTTTCAATTCATTGATGATTCTGGTATTATTAGGGTAATAATGATAATAATTACCAGAATTCTATTAATCATGACAATAATGATGATAAAAGTGAGAATAAAGAGAATTTGGATAACGTTTGATGATTATTAATATTATTACTATTATCATTGTTATTATCATTATTATTATTATTATTATTATTATTATTATTATTATTATTATTATTGTTATTATTATTATTGTTATTATTACTATTATTATTATTATTATTATTATTATTATTATTATTATTATTATTATTATCATTATTATTATTATTGCTTTAATTATTAGTATTATTGCCAAAAAATATATTATAATTGTAATAATAACAATAATAATAATAATAAGTATAATGATAATACTAATCGTTATATTATTGTTATTAATATTATTATTGTTATTAGTATCATTATTATTTTTTTTACTAGTAGTATAATTGTAAAAATAATTATTATAACATTAATAATTACAGTAATGACGATATTAATTAAAATAATGATATAAATAATTATTATAAAAACGTTATTATTGTTATTATTATTGTTATTACTATTATTATTGTAGTTGTTATTAGTATAGTTGTAAAAATATATATTATAACTGCAATAATTGCAATAATAATAATAAAAAATGCAATAATGATGATAATAATTGCAATAATGATGATAAAGATGATGATAATGAATGATAATGATGATGATAACATAATAATGATGATAATGATGATGCTAATGATGATAATAACAGGAATTGTGTCCATATATGATGGGAAAGAAAAGGGGCCCTGCCCTGCCTGCCTCAGTTCCTCTTGACAAAGATTAATCTACCGCGAGCGACTAAAACAGGGCCCAGAGGTAAGAGTTTACAAACCTTCGTCGGCGACTGCACATTTATGTTAAAAGGCTGTTATGTATTTAGTATGAATGAAAAACATTCTTTCAAAAAACTCTCCTGAAAGCGTAATGAATAAGATTAGTATCTGAACGTACTGAAAGGGTACAACGCATAGCCCCCACCCGAAATTATAATAAATGCTTCATGGTGAAAAACTAAGAACGGGGACACCATGGAGAAGGGGGCAGTTACTGGCAAATTAGCGGATTAGACTGTTAAGCAAATAGCGACAAATCCTAGCCAATGAAAACTTCAGAAAATGACGTATATTGTCATTCTGGTAGCCATTCTGTCATTTTAGTTGTCATATTGTCATTATGGTTGCCATATTGTCATGTCATTCTAGTTGCCATGGTTAATTATGGTTATCTGTAATTATGGTTGTCATACCATTCTGGGTGCCATTTCGTTTTTCCCGGTTGTCATGTCATCTTTGCTCCCAAAATTATTGTCATAATTATGGTTGCCATATTGCCATTTTGGTTGCCACATTGCCCATTCATGTCTTTGGTAATTCTGATCGTCATATTTTCATTTTGGTTGCCATATTGCCATTCTGGGTGTCATGTTGCCATTCAGGTTGCCACATTGTCATTCTGGTTGTTATATTGTTACTCTGGTTGCCATATTGTCATTCTGGTATTCATTCTGTCATTCTGGTTGCCATATTGATGTATTTTTTCTTTTGGCTCTCGCATGAAAACCATCTTGTATTAGAGAGTAATTTTTTTATTACTGATTTTGTTTGTATATTGTAATCTTCGAGTTTATTATTTAACATGATGAAAAATCAGTTAAAATGAAAAAATTTTAGAAATTGATAATTATATTGTTTATTATTAAACTGAATCGTTGATTTCAGTCAACTGAATTTACGTAATTGGTGATTGATGATACACAGTGCTTCCGTTAACATTGAATTTGCTTTTTAAATTTATCATACGGATAATCCTCCATTCAGCAGTTTATTTTGATCCGGCCGGGGCACTAATTACCCTCATTAATCCCACTAATAAGGAGAGGATAATGATAGCGAATAAGTGTTATTTATCATCATTTATTGTTTATTTAATATATTTTAAAAATAATTTTTATTACTATGTTTGTTATTCATTCGTAATTTAAATATATTATCATTATTGTATCTGCTATTTATTCACTTACCATTTTCATGATTGTATTCTTTATTATTAATATTTTTATCATTTTAGTGTTGTATTTATTTTTTGGTAATTATTTTTTAATTATTGATACTTTTGTATTTATCATTTCTGCTTTTTTTTAGCTATTTCTTTTTTTTTACTACCGTAGATTTTATTTCATTGTTCATTATATATTTTAGTTATTTTGCAATAAATTCTCAGATTATTGATTTTCGCTTCCCTTTCAGCTTATGTTTTAATCTTATTTTTAGCTTCTCAAAATTTTTCACTTTCTTTTTTTTTTCCTTTTTTCTTTAATTTTACTTTTATCGTCTTCCATGTACGGGTTTTTCTTAAAAATTAAATATATATATATTTCTTTCCACTTTCCTTCTTATTATTATTCAACTTATTCTTTTCTTATTATTATTATTAATCTTATTCTCTTCTTATTGTTCCATTTTATTTGGATCGCTTCTTTCCCTTTTCGTCTTCTCCTTTTTCTTTGTCTCATTCTTCCCTTATTGCTTCGTCTTTTTGGATCGCTTCTTCCCCTGTTCGTCTGCCCCTTGTGTCTTTGTCTCATACTTCCCTGAATTCTTCGTCTGATTTGGATCGCTTCTTCCCTTCTTCTTTTCCCTTTCCCGAGTCTCCAGCTGCACCCTCGAGCAGCGTCGTCGTTCCAGCCAATGGGAGAAGACCCCGCTGGAGATCCAATGGGGGGCCTCCTTCCTCGTCGACCCCATTTCCCCCCTTTCCTCCTGGGAATGCCATTGGTCGAGCCTCTATGTGAGGGCGGAGCTTAGTGCCAGTTGGGGGTGTGGCTGAGGGAAGAGAGTCGCCGAGGGGGCAGAGCCTCGTGCTGTTGGGGGTGCGGCCAGCATGAGAGGTGGGCGGGGTCAGAGGCACACACACACACACACACACACACACACACACACACACCACAATGTTTATAAAAAAAATTTTACCTATATGTACAATATACATATATATTAGGTGTGTGTATGTATGTATATATATATATATATATATATATATATTATTATAAAATTATATATATATATATATATATATTATACATACATATAAAAAATACATTCATACATACACTCACATATTTATATGATAGATAGATTCGTAGATAAATAGATAGGTAGATATGTATTCATACATATGTATGTGTGTGCATA
>NW_023652810.1:38689-52907 GCF_015228065.2 Penaeus monodon
ATATTATCTTATGTTATATTAGGATATGTTAATCAAGATTAGGTTTATTTAGTTTATGTTGATTATCATTAGGTTTAGTTAGGTTAGGTTAAATAATGATGGAGTACATTTACTTAGGTTGGGTTAAATAATGTAACTTAACCAAAGCTGACGTACCCTACCCTAACCTAACTAAACCAGACCTAACTTAACTGAACCTGAACTAACCTAAACAAACATAAGCTAAACTAACTTAACGAAAACTAACTAAACCTAACCCTAGCTAGCTAAACGTGAGCTAACCAAACTTAACCTAACCTAATTTTACAAATGTAAACTAACCTAACCATAACTAATCTAACCTACTCTAACTAAACCAAAGTTAATTAACCAAACCTTACCAAAACTAACTAAACCCAACCTACCTTAATCTAACCTAACCTAAACCTAACTAAACCAAATCTAACCCAATCTATAAACATAACTAAACCTAAACTAATCCTAACCTAACCCAACATATTTAAGCTATAACAAAACCTAACCTGATAAGTAATCTCACATAACCTTGCCTAACTAAACCTAATCTCACCGATACGAACTAAATCTGACCAAATCTAGCCCAAAACTAACCTAAGCTATCTGAAGTAAATGTAAAATACTCTAACGTAACACTCAGTCCTAACCTAACTAAACCAAATCGAATTTAACTTAAGCTTATCTAAGGAAACTAAAGCTAACCCATCTAAACTTAAGCTAACCTAACCAAACCAAACCCTACTATACCCTAATATAACTAAATCTAACCTAATCCATACTAAACTAATTAGATCAATCTAACCGAACCTAACGAAACCTAATCTAACATAAAACAACATAACGTAGCTAAACCTTCTCTAATCTAAATATTTTAACTTAACGAAACCTAACCTAACTATCCCTAAACTTAATATAACAGAACATAACATAAATAACCCTAATGTATTAAAGCCTAATCTAACATAACATAACAGGACAAAATAACTAAACCTATTCTAATCTAATACAACCGAAGATAACTAAACCTAACTTAGCCTAACCAAATCTAACCGAACTAAACTTAATATATCCTTAACTATCCTAACGTATGCTAAACAAATTAAGCCTATGCTAACATAAAATAACATAATCTATCCCACCTAAAACGTCATCTAACCTAACCAAGGCCAACCTACGTAACTTATATAAAACTAACCTAACCTAACCTAACTATACCTAACGAAACGTAACCTAAACAAATTTAACTTATTCAAACCTATCCTACCGTAATATAACAAAACGCAATGAAATCTAACGTGACTTAACCTAACCAAGATACTAGACAGGTAGATACACAAATAGATAGATGGGCCGGTAAGAAGGCTGACTAGATAACTAGGTAGGTAGATACGTAGGTAAGTAGATAGAAGTGTAGGTAGGAAGGTAGGTAGATAGCCAATTATACAAATATACATACTTATACACACAGAAACACATGCACATATAAATAAATAAATAAATAAATAAATAAATGGATATATATATATATATATATATATATATATATAATATATATATATATATATATATATATATATATGTGAGTGTATGTATGAATGTATTTATTTATATGTATGTATATATATATATATATATATATATATATATATATATATATATATACATACATACACACACCTAATATATATGTATATGTACATATATGTATATATTTTTTCATAAACATGTGTGTGTGTGTGTGTGTGTGTGTGTGTGTGTGTGTGTGTGCCTCTGACCCCGCCCACCTCTCATGCTGGCCGCACCCCCAACAGCACGAGGCTCTGCCCCCTCGGCGACTCTCTTCCCTCAGCCACACCTCCAACTGGCACTAAGCTCCGCCCTCACATAGAGGCTCGACCAATGGCATTCCCAAGGAGGAGGGGGAAGTAGGGCTCGACGAGGAAGGAGGCCCTCCATTGGATCATCCAGCGGGGGTCTTCTCCCATTGGCTGGAACGACGACGCTGCTCGAGGGTGCAGCTGGAGACTCGGAAGGAACAGAAGAAGGGAAGAAGCGATCCAAATAAGACGAAGAAATAAGGGAAGAATGAGACAAAGAAAAAGGAGAAGACGAAAAGGGGAAGAAGCGATCCAAAGAAGACGAAGCAATAAGGGAAGAATGAGACAAAGAAAAAGGAGAAGACGAAAAGGGAAAGAAGCGATCCAAATAAAATGGAACAATAAGAAGAGAATAAGATTAATAATAATAATAAGAAAAGAATAAGTTGAATAATAATAAGAAGGAAAGTGGAATGAAATATATATATATATATTAATTGTAAGAAAAAACAGTACATGAAGACGATAAAAGTAAGAATTAAGAAAAAAGGAAAAAAAAAAAGAAAGTGAAGAATTTTGAGAAGCATAAAAATAAGATTAAAACATAAGCTGAAAGGGAAGCGAAAATCAATAATCTGAGAATTGATTGCAAAAATAACTAAAATATATAATGAACAATGAAATAATATCTACGGTAGTAAAAAAAAAGAAATAGCTAAAATAAAGCAGAAATGATAAGTACAATAGTATCAATAATTAAAAAAAATAATTACCAAATAATAAATACAACACTAAAATGATAAAAATATTAATAAATAATGAATACAATCATGAAAATGGTAAGTGAATAAATAGCAGATACAATAATGATAATATATTTAAATTACGAATGAATAACAAACATAGTAATAAAAAATTATTATAAAATATATTAAATAAACAATAAATGATGATAAATATACACTTATTCGCTTATCATTATCCTCTCCTTATTAGTGGGGATTAATGAGGGTAATTAGTGCCCCGGCCGGATCAAAATAATCTGCTGAATGGAGGATTATCCGTAATGATAAATTAACAAGCAAATTCAATGTTAACGGAAGCAACTGTGTATCATCAATCAACCAATTACGTAAATTCAGTTGACTGAAATCAAACGATTCAGTTTAATAATAAACAATATAATTATCAATTTCTAAATTTATTCATTTTAACTGATTAGTCATCATGTTAAATAATAATCTCGAAGATTACAATATACAAACAAAATCAGTAATAAAAAAATTACTCTCTAATACAAGATGGTTTTCATGCGAGAGCCAAAAGAAAAAATACATCAATATGGCAACCAGAATGACAGAATGAATACCAGAATGACAATATGGCAACCAGAGTAACAATATAACAACCAGAATGACAATGTGGCAACCTGAATGGCAACATGACACCCAGAATGGCAATATGGCAACCAAAATGAAAATATGACGATCAGAATTACAATGACATGAATGACAATGTGGCAACCAAAATGGCAATATGGCAACCATAATTATGACAATAATTTGGCAGCAAAGATGACATGACAACCGGAATAACGAAATGGCACCCAGAATGGTATGACAACCATAATTACATGATAACCATAATTACATGGCAACTAGAATGACATGACAATATGGCAACCATAATGACAATATGACAACTAAAATGACAGAATGGCTACCAGAATGACAATATACGTCATTTTCTGAAGTTTTCATTGGCTAGGATTTGTCGCTATTTGCTTAACAGTCTAATCCGCTAATTTGCCAGTAACTGCCCATTCTCCATGGTGTCCAGTTCTTAGTTTTTCACACATGAAGCATTTATTATAATTTCGGGTGGTGCTATGCGTTGTACCTTTCAGTACGTTAAGATACTAATCTTATTCATTACGCTTTCAGGAGAGTTTTTGAAAGAATGTTTTTCATTCATACTAAATACATAACAGCCTATGAACATAAATGTGCAGTCGCCGACGAAGGTTTGTAAACTCTTACCCTCTGGGCCCTGTTCAGTCGCTCGCGGTAGATTAATCTCGTCAAGAGGAACTGAGGCAGGCAGGGCAGGCCCTTGTCTTTCCCATCATATATGGACACAATTCCTGTTATTATCATCATTAGCATCATCATTATCATCATTATTATCGTTATCATCATCATTATCATCATTATCATCATCATTATCATCATTATTGCAATTATTATCATCATTATTGCATTTTTTATTATTATTATTGCAATTATTGCAGTTATAATATATATTTTTACAACTATACTAATAACAACTACAATAATAATAGTAATAACAATAATAATAACAATAATAACGTTTTTATAATAATTATTTATATCATTATTTTAATTAATATCGTCATTACTGTAATTATTAATGTTATAATAATTATTTTTACAATTATACTACTAGTAAAAAAAATAATAATGATACTAATAACAATAATAATATTAATAACAATAATATAACGATTAGTATTATCATTATACTTATTATTATTATTATTGTTATTATTACAATTATAATATATTTTTTGGCAATAATACTAATAATTAAAGCAATAATAATAATAATGATAATAATAATAATAATAATAATAATAATAATAATAATAATAATAATAGTAATAATAACAATAATAATAATAACAATAATAATAATAATAATAATAATAATAATAATAATAATAATAATAATGATAATAACAATGATAATAGTAATAATATTAATAATCATCAAACGTTATCCAAATTCTCTTTATTCTCACTTTTATCATCATTATTGTCATGATTAATAGAATTCTGGTAATTATTATCATTATTACCCTAATAATGACCAGAATCATCAATGAATTGAAAAAACGTCATTTTGTAGTCTACTCTCAAAAGGCTATATTTCCCTAGATTTTGCCACTTTTTCGACTTTTGGGATTTTTTTTTTACCTTTTTTATTATATGATCACAATTCCTGTTATTATCATTATTATCATGATTATTGTCATTATTATCGTTATCATCATCATTATTATTATTATCAATACCATCATCATTATCATCATTATTGCAATTATTATCATTATTATTGCAATTATTGCAGTTGTAATAATTATTTTTCCAATTGTACTACCAGTAAAAAAAATAATAATGATAATAATAACAATAATAATATTAATAACAATAGTATAACGATTATTATTATTATTATTATTATTATTATTATTATTATTATTATTATTATTATTATTATTATTATTATTACAGTTATAATATATTTTTGGCAATAACACTAATAATTAAAATAATGATAATAGTAATAATAATAATAATAATAATGATAATAATAATAATAATAATAATAATAATAATAATAATAATAATAATAATAATAATAATAAAAATAAAATTAATAATAATAATAATAATATTAATAATAATAATAATAATGATAATAATAATGATAATAGTAATAATATTAATAATCATCAAATGTTATCCAAATTCTCTTAATTCTCTCTTTTATCATCATTATTGTCATGATTACTAGAATTCTTGTAATTATAATCATTATTACCTTAATAATTGCCAAAATCATGAAACAAATGGAAAAACGTTATTTTGGAGTATACTCTTAAAAGGCTATATATTGCTAGATTTTTACCGCTTTTTCGACTTTTGGGATTTTTTTTTCTTTTACCTTTTTATTATATATGGACACAATTCCTGTTATTATCATCATTATTATCATGATTATCATCATTATCATCGTTATCATCACCATTATTGTAATTATTATCATTATTATTGCAATTATTTCAGTTATATAATATATATTTTTGCAACTATATTAATAAGAAGTTCAATAATTATAGTAATAATAATAATAATAGTAACAATAATAACGTTTTAATAATAATTATTTACATCACTATTTTCATGAATATCGTTATTACTGTATTTTTTGGTGTTATAATAATTATTTTTACAATTATATTACCAGTAAAAATAATACTAATACTAATAATAACAATAATTATATTAATAGAAATATTATAAAGATTAGTATTATTATTCTTATACTTATTATTATTATTATTGCTATTATTACAGTTATAATATATTTTTTGGCAATAATACTAATAATTAAAGTAATGATAACAATAATAATAATAATAATAATAATGATATTATTAATAATAATAATAATAATAATGATAATAATAATAATAATAATAATAATAGTATTAATAATCATCGAATGTTATCCAAGTTCTCTGTATTCTATCTTTTATCATTATTATTGTCATGATTAATAGAATTTTGGTAATTATTATCATTATTACCCTAATAATTGCCAAAATCATAAAATTAATGGAAAAATCGTCATTTTGGAGTATACTGTCAAAAGGCTATTTTTCACTAGATTTTACCGTTTTTCCGACTTTTGGGATTTTTTTCTTTTACCTTTTTTTATTGTATATGGACACAATTTTTGGTATTATCATCATTATTATTATGATTATCATCATTATTGTTGTTATCATCATCATTATCATAATTATCATCACTATTATCATCATTATCACCATCATTATCATCATTATTGCAATTATTATCATCATTATTGCAATTATTGCAGTTATAATATATTTTTTCAACTATACTAATAACAACTATAATAATAATAGTAATAACATTAATATTAACAATAATAAAGTTTTTATAATAAATATTTATATGATTATTTTAATTAATATCGTTATACTGTAATTATTACTGTTATAATAATTATTTTTACAATTATACTACTAGTAGAAATAATGATAATGATAATAATAAAAATAATACTATTAATAACAATAATATGATTATTATTATTATTATACATATTATTATTATTATTGTTATTATTACAATAATACTAATAATTAAAGTAATAATAATAATAATGATAGTAATAATAATAATAATAATAATAATAACAATAATAATAATAATAATAATAATAATTATAATAATAATAATAATAATAATAATAATAATAATAATAATAATCATCAAATGTTATCCAAATTCTCTTTATTCTCACTTTTATCATCATTATTGTCATGATTAGTAGAATTTTCGTAATTATTATCATCATTACCCTAATAATTGCCAAAATCATCAAATGAATGGAAAAAAAGGTCATTTTTGAATATTCTCTCAAAATGCTATTTTTCGCTAGATTTTACCGTTTTTTTCGACTTTTGGGATTTTTTTCTTTTACCTTTTTTTTTTATATAGAACACAATTCCTCTTATTATTATTATTATCATGATTATCATCATTATTTTCGGTACCATCAACATTATCATGATTATCATTATTACGAACCTTATTATCATTATTATTGCAATTATTATCATCCTTATTGTAATTATTATCATTATTATTGCAATTATTGCAGTTATAATATATATTTTTACAAACTATTACTAATAACAACTACAATAATAATAGTAATAAACAATAATAATAACAATAATAATGTTTTTAAAATAATTATTTATATCATTATTTAAATTAATATCGTATTACTGTAAATTTATTTCTGTTATAATATATTTTTTGGCAATAATACTAATAATTAAAGTAATAATAATAACAATAATAATAATAATAATAATAATAATAATATAATAATAATAATAAAAACGTCATAAGCGTGGAAAAAGCGTCATTTTGGAGTACACTCTCAGAAGGCTAATTTTCGCTAGACTATGAAGCTTTTTAGATTTTTAGGATTTTTTTTCTTTTACCTTTTTTGTTATATATGGACACAATTTCTGTTATTATCATCATTATGATGATTATCGTCATTATGTATCGTTATTATCATCATTATCATCTTTATCATCATTAACATCAACATTATCATCATTATTGTAATTATTATCATCATTATTGCAATCATTATCATTACCATCATCATTATCATTTTTATTGGCAAATTAATATCATTATTATTGCAATTATTATTATTATTAGTGCAATTATTGTAGTGATAATATATATTTTTACAACTAGACAAATAATATCTACAAGAATAATAGTAATAACAATAATGATAACAATAATAACGTTTTATGAAAAATTATTTATATCATTATTTTAATTAATATCGTTATTACTCTAATTATTACTGTTATAATAATTATTTTTACAATTATACTACTAGTAAAAAAAAAATAATAGATAGTAATAACAATAATAATATGATAACAATAATATAAACGATTAGTATTATGATTATACTTATTATTATTATTATTATTATTATTGTATTATTTACAGTTATAATATATTTTTGGCAATAATGCTATAATAAAAGTAATAATAATAATAATAATAATAATAATAATAATAAATAATAATAATAATAATAATAATAATAATATTAATAATATTAATAATAATAATAATAATAATAATAATAATAATAATAATGACAATATTAAAATATTAATAATCATCAAATGTTATGAAAATTTTTATCTTTTATCAGCATTATTTTTATGATTAATACAATTCCTGTAATTATTATCATCACTATTACCCTAATAATTGCCAAACTCATCAAATAGATCGAAAAAAACTCATTTTTGCGTATACTCTCAAAAGGCTTTATTTAGCTAGATTTTGCCGCTTTTTCGACTTTTGGGAATTATTTTCATTTACCTTTTTATATCATATATGGACACAATTCCTGTTATTATCATCATAATTGCCAAACTCATCAAAACAGGTCGAAAAAAAGTCATTTTGGCGTATACTCTCAAAAGGCTGCATTTCGCTATATTTTGCCTCTTTTTCGACTTCTGGGAATTATTTTCTTTTACTTTTTTATATTATATATGGACACAATTCCTGTTATTATCATCATTATTATCATGATTATCATCATTATTATCGTTATCATCATTATTATTATCATTATTATTATCATTATCATCATTATTGCAATTATTATCATCATTATTGCAATTATTATCATCATTATTGCAACTATTATCATTATTATTGGCAATTATTGGAGTTATGATATATATTTTTGCAAACTATAACTAATAACAACAACAATAATAATAGTAAAAACAATATTAATAACAATAATAGCGAGTTTATAATAATATTTATATCATTATTTTAATCAATGGACACAATTACTGTAATTATTACTGTTATAATAAATTATTTTTGGAATTATACTACCAGTAAAAATAATAATAATGATAAAAATAACAATAATAATATTAATAACGATTAGTATTATTGTTATTATACTCATTATTATTATTATTGTTATTATAACAGTTATAATATATTGTTGACAATAATACTAATAATTAAAATAATAATAATGGTAATAATAATAATAATGATATAATAATAATAATAATAATAATATAATAATAATAATAAATAATTTCGCTAGATATACTGCTTTTTTCGACTTTTTGGGAATTATTTTCTTTTACTTTTTTATATTATATATGGACACAATACCTGTTATTATCATTATTATCATGATTATGATCATTATTATCGTTATCTTCATCATTATCATCATTATCTACATTATTGTAATTTTTTATCATCATTATTGCACTTTATTATCATTATTATATCAATTATTGCAGATGTGATATATATTTATGCAAAACTGTACTAATAACAACAATAATAATAGTAATTACAATAATAATAACAATAAATAACGAGTTTATAATAATTATTTATATAATTATTCTAATCAATAATCGTTATTACTATAATTATTACTGTTATAATAATTATTTTTGCAATTATACTACTAATAAAAAAAATAATGATAACAATAATAATATTAATAACAATATTATAACGATTAGTATTATTATTATTATACTTATTATTATTATTATTATTATCATATATTATTACTTATTATTATTATTATTATTATTGTTAGTATTACAGTATAATATATTTTTGGTAATAATGCTTATAATTAAAGTAATAATAATGATAATAATAATAATAATGATAAATATGACAATAACAATAATAAAGATAAAAATGAAAATAATAATAATGATAATAATAATAAGGATAATAATAATAATGATTAATAATAATAATAATAATGATAATATTAATATTAATAATCATCAAATGTTATCAAAATTCTCTTTATTCTCACTTGTATCATCATTATTGTCATGAGTAATACAAACCTGGTAATCATTATCATTATTACCTAATAATTACCAAGCTCATCATATAAATAAAAGAAACGTCATTTTGCCGTATTCTCTCAGAAGGCTGTATTTCGCTAGATTTACCGCTTTTTGACTTCTGGGAATTATTTTCTTTTACCTTTTTATATTATATATGGACACAATTCCTGTTATTATTATTATTATTATCATGATTATTATCATTATTCTCGTTATCATCATTATTATCATCATTATCATCATAATTATCATCATTATTGCGATTATTATCATCATTATTGCACTTATTATCATTATTATTGCAATTATTGCAGTTATAATATGTGTTTTTGCAACTTTAATATAACAAAAAAAAAAAAAATAGTAATAACAATAATAATAACAATAATAACGAGTTTATAAAAAATTATTTATATCATCATTTACTTAATATCGTTGTTACTGTAATTATTATGTTATAATAATTATTTTAGCAATTATACTACCAGTAAAAATAATAATAATGACAAAAATAACTAAAAGCACGGTACTACGGTTCTTATGTAGTAGAGAAGAAAATAAATAACCTAAATTATGTTATACAAACCCCAGGGAGACGTAAAAAGACGCGACATTGTCACATTAATCAGATGAAGCCTTATTTCGAACGTAATGATTTTCCTATGAGCGACAATAAGGGTGAAAGTGCCGAAATCATGGTGACTGAATTTATAAACACTGTGGAAGTATGTAATGGGAGGGATGCTGATTCTCTAGATAGTGTACCTAACTCTAAATTACGTAACTCTGAAATTTTCAAGAGATTTATCATGTAAGATTAAATACTTATCAGAGCCTCTACAAGATGAGTTGAGCAGACTTCTGCATGAATACTCCCATTTGTACTCTGATGTCCCAAGCAAAACAATATCATGATATTGATGTTGGTAGTCATTCTCCTATTAAGCAACATCCTTATAGGATTAACCCTTTAAAACATAATTAGTTAAGGGAAGAAAGAAGTTATATGTTAGAAAACGGCATTATCGAGCCTAGCATGAGTGAGTGGAGTTTTCCCTGCATATTAGTTCCGAAAGCAGATGGATCTATGCGTTTCTGTACTGATTTCAGACGTGTGAATGCATTAACTAGAGATGATAGTTATCCTATTCCCAGGATAGACGATTGCATTGATCTGGTAGGCAATGCTAAATTTGTAACCAAAATTGATCTGTTAAAGGGTTATTGGCAAATTCCTCTCACAAAACGTGCGAAAACGCATTTCTTCTTTTGTAACGCACGATGGGCTTTATCAGTATCGCGTCCTCCCGTTCGGTCTTCGAACAGCCCCTGCAACTTTCCAGAGGTTAATTAACAATATAATTGCTGGTATTAATGGATGTAAAGCCTACCTTGATGATGACATTATATATACAAATAGTTGGGAAGATCAGGCTGCGGGAGCTGTTTGATAGGCTAACTACGGCAAACTTGACGGTAAACCTCGTCAAACACACACACACACACACACACACACATATATATATGTATATATATACCTATGTAAGCCAAGGTTACTTAGGCTATACTGTAGGTCAGGGCAAGTTAGCCCTTTGAATGGGAATATCGTGTCAATCCACAATTATCCTGTACCAAAACAAAACGAGACGTGAAGAGGTTTCTTAGCATGGCAGGGTATTATCGCAGATTCTGTAAGAACTTTTCGGATATTGTGGCTGACAGACTTGCTAAGAAAAGGTAAAATTTAAATAGTCCGAATCCTGCGAAGCTGCATTCCGAAAGATCAAGGCAGTGCTAGTTCCTCTTCCCGTTCTCGTTTCTCCAATTTCGATGAACCATTTACATTGTATGTAGATGCAAGCGATATCGGAGCGGGAGCTGTTTTGTGTCGAGCTGATGGTAAAGGGATCGATCATCCTGTATGTTTCTTTTCAAAGAAATTTACTGTGGAAAAAGAAACTCTGAGTCTCACTCTAGCACTCAGGCATTTTGAAGTGTATGCCTATTCTGCCTCGTATTCCCTTAAAGTTTACACAGACCACAACCCCTTGGTTTTCTTATCCAGAATGAGCTCTAAGAAACCAGAGAATCATGAGGTGGAGCTTAGAGTTACAGAAACATAAACTTGATGTCCACCATATAAAAGGCAAAAGAAAAATGTAATCGCCGATGCTCTATCTAGAAATTAAATTTAATGTTTAAGGTAATTCGTCTTCATATCACTTCCTCTCGTGATGTTTGTTGTGAGTTGTACTAATATTGTCTTGTTCACAGATGTTGCCAGTGAGAAAATGTCAATGTTGTTACCATATGATGATAGTTCCCCATGTATAGTGAAGTATTTTGTCAATGTATCGTTTTCTGTGTATGATTTTGGTTTACTCTGTTTATAAGTTTTAGTAATTTATAAGTTTAGTAAGATTAACATATTATTTTTTTGTTGATGCACTGATATACTGAATATTAAAGTAACTTGCCTACAATGTATTTAATGTGTATAATGTAAAAAGAGTCTCCTTACTTTTTTTTTCTTTTAAGGAAGGTGTGATAATGGTGTAGACGATAACCGCGTCTGCTTCCTGAGCCTCGACCTGCGCTTGTCTCCTCACCCGACTGCGGATTTTGCTTTGCAAGACGTAGCTTTAGGGGATTGGTGTTCGAATAGTGTACACTTAGTCGGGTTCAGATTCACATTCACGGTTCAAGGACATGGTTCGACTTTTCTTCATTGTATGGTGAATAACGAGGAAGGAGCTCAGAACATACTTGGACGTCTGAGGGGACGAGCTGGCGAGCGCTGGTCGGTGGTCGGGAGGAGCCGGTTGTGGTTCGCTTATATATTAATTTGTCTCTTTATAGGTTCACTTTCTATATATATTTCATTGTCTATATATGTATATTCATTCTGTTTATCGATGTGTCACATTATGGTGTGTGTTAATGATGATGAGTGTACTGAATACTTTCGATGATGTGGGGATGGTTAATTACTGAACACGTGGTTTATGTAAATATAGTGTTAAGATGAATAATGACTTTCTGCTCCTCCCTTACATATGTAAAGTAATTAGGCAGCAATGCCTATGGCTATCGAATAAGGTATATAATATAACATGAATCAATGAAATACGTAAATGTAATTATGGTGTGACATGAATGAACTTCTGATGAAATCATCAAATGAAATGAGATAAGAACTGAGCTCGTGCTTATATCTTAACTTAAAAGGTTTTGACACCTACATTAAGCATAAGAATAATTTTGTATTCCTAATAAACGGGTATTTTTTACCACCCTACCCTTGGCCAGGGGCTAAAGCTTATGCAACAATAGATATACACATATAAATGCACACACGCACACACAAACACACACACACACACATATATATGTATATATATACCTATGTAAAGGTATATTTCTATCTATGTATATATGTATACATATGTATATATATATATCTATCTATCTGTCTTTATATATATATATATTATATTTCTATCTATTTTTCTATCTATCTATCTTTCTATTTACCTATATATCTGTCTATGTATGCATGTATCTATCTATCTATGTATATATGTATCTATGTATATAAGTAAACACATGTATATGTGTCTGTGTTTGTTTTTGTGGTTTTTGCTTGTGTGTCTTCTTCCATGTGTGTGTGTCCTAATACATGAATATATTATGTATATGTATATATACATATATGTATATACATACATATATATGGATACCAACATATATGTATATATATATATATATATATATATAATATATATATATATATATATATATACATAATATATATATATATATATATATATATATATATATATAATATATATATGTATCTATCTCTATATATATATGTATCTATATATATATAATATATATATATATATACACGTGTTGTGTGTGTGTTGTGGTATGGAATATATATTGTATATGTATATATATATACATAATATATACATATAATACATATATACATATATACACATATATATACATATATATACATATATATACATATATATACATATTTTATAATACAATATATATACAATAT
>NW_023652810.1:53007-65507 GCF_015228065.2 Penaeus monodon
AATGCATAAGTCGGTCAACAAGGATATCTGCGAAGTCTGCTTTTGTAGAGGCTCTGATAATGTTTAATCTTACATGATAAATCTCAGAATTACGTAAATTAGAGTTAGGTACACTATCTAGAGAATCAGCATCCCTCCCATTACATACTTCCACAGTGTTTATAAATTCAGTCACCATGATTTCGAGACTTTCACCCTTATTGTCGCTCATAGGAAAATCATTATGTTCGAAATAAGGCTTCATCTGATTAATGTGACACTGTCGCGTCTTTTTACGTCTCCCTGGGGTTTGTATAACATAATTTAGGTTATTTATCTTCTTCTCTACTACATAAGAACCCGTAGTACGGGTGCTTTTAGTTATTTTTGTCATTATTATTATTTTTACTCGTAGTGTAATTGCAAAAATAATTATTATAACAGTAATAATTACAGTAATAACGATATTAATTAAAATGATGATATAAATAATTTTTATAAACTCGTTATATTGTTATTATATGTTATTACTATTTTATTTTTGTTTTATAGTATAGTTGCAAAAATATATATATAACTGCAATAATTGCAATAATAATGATAATAATGAATAATGATGATAAAAATTTGCAATAATGATGATAATGTGATGATAATGATGATAATATGATGATAACGATAATAATGATGATAATCATGATAATAATGATGATAATACAGGAATTGTGCCCATATATAATATAAAAAAGTAAAAGAAAATAATTCCAGAAGTCGAAAAAGCGGTAAATCTAGCGAAATACAGCCTTCTGAGAGAATACGCCAAAATGACGTTTCTTTTATTTATTTGATGAGTTTAGTAATTATTAGGGTAATAATGATAATAATTACCAACTTTATATTAATCATGACAATAATGATTATAAAAGTGAGAATAAAGAGAATTTTGATAACATTTGATAAATTTTTAATATTAATATTATCATTATTATTATTATATTATTATATTATTATTTTCATCTTATTATATATTATTTATTATCATTATTATAATTATATATTATTATATTATTATTATTATCATTATTATATTATATTATTATTATATTATTATCATTATTATTACTTTCATTATAAGCATTATTACATAAAAATATGTTATAACTGTAATAATAACAATAATAATAATAATAATAATATAATAATAATAATAGTATAATAATTAATAATAAGTATAATATAATAATAATGTTATATATTGTTTTAATATTATTATTGTTATCATTATTATTATTTTTACTGATAGTATAATTGCAAAAATAATTATTATAACAGTAATGATTATAGTAATAACGATATTGATTAGAATAATTATATAATTAATTATTCATAAACTCGTTATTATTTGTTTATTATTATTGTAAATTACTATTATTATTGTTGTTATTAGTACAGTTTTCATAAATATTATCGCAACATCTGCAATAATTAGATATAATAATGATAGATAAGTGCAGATAATGTATAAAAATTACAATAATGCTGATAATGAATGATAATGATGAAGAATAACGATTATGATCATAATCAGTGTAATAATGATATAACAGGTATTGTGTCCATATAAATTATAAAAAGTACAGAAATAATTTCCCAAAGTCGAAAAGCGGAGTATTCTAGCGAAATTATTATTATTATTATTATTAGTTTTATTTATTATTATTATTATTATCATTACTTATTATTATGAGCCATTATATTATTTTAGTTATTATTATTATTGTCACCATATATTATAACTGTTATAATAACATAATAATAATAAGATATAATAACAATAATACTAAATCGTTATTAATATTATTATTGTTATTTTTATCATTATATTAGTTTTATGTAGTATAATTCCGACAATAATTATTATAAACAGTAATATTACAGTAATGTGTCCATTGATTAAATATGATATAAATATTTAATTATAACTCGCTATTATTTGTTATTTACTTTAGTGGTTATTACTATTATTATTGTTGTTGTTATAGTATAGTGGCAAAACTATATTCCTAACTCTCATAATTGCAATAATAATATAATTGTTGCAATAATGCTGGATAATAATTGCAATAATGATGATAATAATTGCAAATAATGATGATAAGATAATAATAATGATAATATAATGATGATCACGTATATAATGATGATCATCATGCTAATACTGATGATAATAACAGGCATGTGTCCATATATAAATAAAAAAAGTAAAAGAATAATTCCCAGAAGTCGAAAAAGAGGCAAAATATAGCGACATGCAGCCTTTTAATTATAGCCGCCAAATGACTTTTTCGACTGTTTGATGAGTTTGTGGCAATTATGTGATATACAGGACTTGTGTCCATATATGATATAAAAAGGTAAATGACAAATACTTCCCAAAAGGGTCGAAAAAAGCGGCAAAGATCTACTAAATAAAGCGTTTTTGGAAGTATACCAAAATGAGTTTTTTCGATCTATTGATGATTTTGGCAATTATTAGGTAATAGTGATGATAATAATTACAGGAATTGGCTTAATCATAAAAAAAGAATGCTGATAAAAGTGAGAATAAAGAGAATGTTCATAACATTTGATGATTATTAATATTTATTAATATTGTGTCATTATTATTATTATTAGTATTATTATTATTATTATTTTATTATTATTATATTATTACTTTTATTATTACATTATGCCACAAATATATTAACTGTAATAATAACATAATAATAATATAATAATAATAAGTTTAATCATAATACTACTCGTTTATATATTGTTATCATATTATTATTATTATTACTATCATTATTATTTTTTTTACAAGTAGTTACTTGTAAAAATATTATTATAACAGTAAATAATTTAGAGTATAACGATATTATTAATAATGATATAATAATTTTCATAAAACGTTATTATTGTTATCATTATTGTTATTACTATTAATTCTTGTAGATATTATTTGGCTAGTTGTAAAATATATATATCACTACAATATTGACTAATAATAATACTAATTGCAATAATAATGATATTATTGCATAAGATGAATAATGATGATTGTAATGATAATGATTGCAATAATGCTGATAATATACAATAATATGTAATGTTGATGGTAATGATATAAAGATAGAATGATGATAATAACATATAATGACGTGATCATGCATATGATGATACTAACGAAATTGTGTACCATAGTAACAAAAAGGTAAAAGAAAAAAATCCTAAGAAATCTAAAAAGCTTCCTAGTCTAGCGAAATTAGCCTTCGTGATAGTGTACTCCAAATGAACGCTTTTTCCACCTTATGACGTTATTATTATTATTCTTCTTATTATTATTATTATTTATTATTATTTTTTGTTATTATTATTACTTTAATTTGTTAGTATTATTGCCAAAAAATATATTATAACTTTAATAATAAAAACAATAATAATAATAAGCATAATAATAATAATAATAATCGTTATAATATTGTTATTATATTATTATTGTCATTATTATCATTATTATTACTTTTACTGGTAATATAAATGTAAAAATAATTATTATAACTGCAATAATTGCAATAATAATGATAATAATTACAATAAGGATGATAATAATTGCAATAATAATGATAATAAGGTTCGTAATAATGATAATCATGATAATGTTGATGGTACCGAAAATAATGATGATAATCATGATAATAATGATAATAATAAGACGAATTGTGTTCATATATAATAAAAAAGGTAAAAGAAAAAAATCCCAAAGTCGAAAAACCGGTAAAATCTAGCGAAAAATAGCATTTTGAGAGAATATTCAAAATGACCTTTTTTCCATTCATTTGATGATTTTGGCAATTATTAGGGTAATGATGATAATAAGTACGAAAATTCTACTAATCATGATGATAAAGAGAGAATAAAGAGATTTGGATAACATTTGATGATTATTATTATTATTAATATCATTATTATTATTATTATTATTATTATTATTATAATTGTTATTATTATTATTATTATTATTATTATTATTATAATTATATTATTATTATTATTATTATTGTTTATTATTATTATTATTATTATTACTATCATTATTATTATTATTACTTTAATTATTAGTATTATTGTAATAATAACAATAATAATAAAATATGTATAATAATAATAATCATCATATTATTGTTATTAATAGTATTATTGTTATTATTATCATTATTATTATTTCTACTAGTAGTATAATTGTAAAAATAATTATTATAACAGTAATAATTACAGTATAACGATATTAATTAAAATAATCATATAATATTTATTATAAAAACTTTATTATTGTTAATATTAATGTTATTACTATTATTATTATAGTTGTTTATTAGTATAGTTGAAAAAATATATTATAACTGCAATAATTGCAATAATAATGATAATATTGCAATAATGATGATAATAATTGCAATAATGATGATAATGATGGTGATAATGATGATAATAGTGATGATAATTATGATAATGATGATGATAACAACAATAATGATGATATCATAATAATAATGATGATAATACCAAAATTGTGTCCATATACAATAAAAAAGGTAAAAGAAAAAATCCCAAAGTCGGAAAACGGTAAAATCTAGTGAAAATAGCCTTTTGAGAGTATACTCCAAAATGACGATTTTTCCAATAATTTTATGATTTTGGCAATTATTAGGGTAATAATGATAATAATTACCAAAATTCTATTAATCATGACAATAATAATGATAAAGATAGAATACAGAGAACTTGGATAACATTCGATGATTATTATTATTATTATTATAATTATTGTTATCATATCATTATTGTTATTATTATCATTATTATTTATCATTATTATTATTATTATTATTATTGTTATCATTACTTTAATTATTAGTATTATTGCCAAAAATTATATTATAACTGTAATAATAGCAATAATAATAATAATAAGTATAAGATAATAATACTATCTTTATAATATTTTCTATTAATATATTATTGTTATTATTAGTATTAGTATTATTTTACTGGTAATATAATTGTAAAATAATTATTATAACACCAAAAATACAGTAATAACGATATTCATGAAAATAGTGATGTAAATAATTATTATTAAAACGTTATTATTGTTACTATTATTATTATTATTACTATAATTATTGAACTTCTTATTAATATAGTTGCAAAAAATATATATTATATAACTGAAATAATTGCAATAATAATGATAATAATTACAATAATTGTGATGATAACGATGATAATGATGATAATCATGATAATAATGATGATAATACCAGGAATTGTGTCCATATATAATAAAAGTAAAAGAAAAAAAAATCCCAAAAGTCGAAAAAGCGGTAAAAATCTAGCAATATATAGCCTTTTAAGAGTATACTCCAAAATAACGTTTTTCCATTTGTTTCATGATTTTGGCAATTATTAAGGTAATATGATTATAATTACAAGAATTCTAGTAATCATGACATAATGATGATAAAAGAGAGAATTAAGAGATTTGGATAACATTTGATGATTATTAATATTATTACTATTATCATTATTATTATTATTATTATTATTATTATTAATATTATTATTATTATTATTAATTTTATTTTTATTATTATTATTATTATTATTATTATTATATTATATTATTATTATTATTATTATTATCATTATTATTATTATTATTATTACTATTATCATTATTTTTAATTATTAGTGTTATTGCCAAAATATATATAACTGTAATAATATATAATAATAATATAATAATAATAATAATAATGATAATAATAATAATAATAATAATCGTTGTACTATTGTTATTAATCATTGTTATTGTTATTATTATCATTATTTTTTTTTTACTGGTAGTAACAATTGGAAAAATATTATTATAACAGTAATATTTACAGTAATAACGATATTAATTAAAATAATGATATAAATAATTATAATAAAACGTTATTATTGTTAAGATTATTGTTATTACTATTATTATATAGTTGTTATTAGTATAGTTGTCAAAATATATATTACACTGCAATATTGCAATAATAATGATAATAATTGCATAATGATGATAATGATGATGGTATTGATAATAATAATAATGATGATGAATAACGATAATAATGACAATAATCATGATAATAATGATAATAACAGGAATTGTGATATATATAATAAAAAGGTAAAAAAAAAATCCCAAAAGTCGAAAAAGTGGCAAAATCTAGGGAAATATAGCCTTTTGAGAGTAGACTACAAAATGACGTTTTTTCAATTCATTGATGATTCTGGTCATTATTAGGGTAATAATGATAATAATTACCAGAATTCTATTAATCATGACAATAATGATGATAAAAGTGAGAATAAAGAGAATTTGGATAACGTTTGATGATTATTAATATTATTATATTATCATTTTATTATCATTATTATTATTATTATTATTATTATTATTATTATTATTATTATTATTGTTATTATTATTATTGTTATTATTACTATTATTATTATTATTATTATTATTATTATTATTATTATTATTATTATTATTATCATTATTATTATTATTGCTTTAATTATTAGTATTATTGCCAAAAAATATATTATAATTGTAATAATAACAATAATAATAATAATAAGTATAATGATAATACTAATCGTTATATTATTGTTATTAATATTATTATTGTTATTAGTATCATTATTATTTTTTTTACTAGTAGTATAGTTGTAAAAATATATTTATAACTGCAATAATTGCAATAATAATAATAAAAATGCAATAATGTTGATAATAATTGCAATAATGATGATAATGAATGATGTTTGGAGGGAAAATTTGATGATGATAACATAAAAATGATGATAATGTTTAGCTAATGTTTGAAAATAACGGGAAAATTTGTGTCCATATATGAGGGGAAAGAAAAGGGGCCCCTCCCCTGCCTGCCCCCATTTCCTTTTGAAGGGTTTTAAATCTCCCGGGCGAGCGACTGAAAAGGGCCCGAGGGTAAGATTTTAAAAACCTTCCGTGGGCCCGTCCCACATTTGGGTTTCTGGCGTTATGAAATTTAGTATGAATAAAAAACATCTTTAAAAACCCCGGGAAAGGAAATAAATAAATAGTATTTTTAACGTAACTGAAAGGTAAAAACCGCTAGAAACCCCCCCAAAATTTTAAAATAAATGTTCCCTTTTGTAAAAAAACTAAAAACTGGACCCAGGGGAAAATGGGCAGAAACTGGAAAATTTAGGGATTAACTTTTAAAAAATAGGACAAACCCTACCCAAATGAAAATTTCAGAAAGACTTTATATTTAAATTCTGTAGCCATTCTTCATTTAGTTGTATATTGTCTTTAGGTTGCCAAAATTTGTAATGTCATTTCAAATTTGCCATGAAATTAGGGTTATCATGAAATTTTTATGGTTGTCATACCTTTCCCTGGGGCCATTTCGTTTTTCCCGGTTTGGTCATGTTCATCTTTGCTCCCCAAATTTTTGCCCCCCAAATAGGGTTTTGCCATATTGCCTTTTTGGTTCCACATTGTCATTCTGAATTGTAATTCTGTTTCTTTCATTTTTTCATTTTGGTTGCCAAAATTCCCTTTCTGGGTGTCATGTTGCCTTTTGGGTTTGGGCCAATTGCCCATTCTGGTTTTTTTATATTTTTACTCGGGTTCCCATCGGCCCTTTTTGGTTTTCTTTCTTTTCATTCGGTTTGGGCCATATTAAATGAAATTTTTTTTTTGGCCTCCGCATGAACCCCTTTTTGTATTAGAGATTTTTTTTTTTTTACTGATTTTTTTTGATTTTTGTAATTTTCGAGTTTATTTTTTAAAATATGACAATCAGTTAAAAGAATAAATTTAAAAATTGAAAATTTTTTTTATATTTTTATTATTAAACTGAATGGGTTTGATTTAAATTTAAAACTGAATTTACGAAATTGGTTATTAAAGATACCCCCGTTGCTTCCTTTTAACATTGTTTTGCTTTTTAAATTTTAATCATTCGGAAAATCCCCCCTTTCAGCAGTTTTTTTGACCCGGGCCCGGGGGCCACTAATTACCCCTTTAATCCCCACTTTTAAGGGGAGAGGTTTAATGAAAAGCAAAATTAAGGTATTTTATCTTTCATTTATTGTTTTTTTAATATATTTATAATAATTTTTTATTACTATGTTTGTTTTTCCCTTCGAAATTTTAAAAAATATTTCCATTTTTGTTTTCTTGCTATTTTTTCCATTTACCTTTTTCCATGTTTGTATTCATTTTTTTAATTTTTTATCATTTTGTTTTGAAATTTTATTTTTTGGGTAATTTTTTTTTTAAAATTATTGATACTATTGTACTTACCCTTTCTGCTTTATTTTAGTATTTCTTTTTTTTTTACTCCCGTAGAAATTTATTTCATTTTTCTTTTATATATTTTAGTTTTTTTTTTGGCAATCAATTCTCGGATTTTGTTTTTTGCTTCCCTTTCGGGCTTATTTTTTAAAATCTTATTTTTATGTTTCCAAAAATTTCTTAAATTTCTTTTTTTTTTTCCTTTTTTTTTAAATTTTCCCTTTTATCGTTTTTCATGTACTGTTTTTTTTAAAATTTAATTAATAATATTTTCATTCCTTTTTCCCCTTTTTTTTAATTATTCCCCCTTATTCTTTCTTATTTTTATTTTTTTAAAATCTTACCCCCTTTTTATTTTTCCCATTTTATTTGGATCCGTTCTTTCCCTTTTCTTTCTTTCCTTTTTTTTGGTTCATTCTTCCCTTTTTTGGTTTCGCCCTTTTTTGGATCGCTTTTTCCCCTTTTTCGTTTTTCCCCTTTTTTCTTGTCTCTTTTTCCCCCTTTTTTTCTTCGTCTTTTTTTATCGTTTCTTCCCTTTTCTTTTCCCTTTCCGAGTTCCAGCTTTGCCCCCCGGAGCAGCGTCGTGGGTTTCCAAAGCCAATGGGAAAGACCCCCGGGGAAATGATCCAATGGGGGGCCCCCTTTCCCTTGTCGACCCTTTCCCCCTCCCCCTTTGGGGAATGGCCAAATTGGCCCGAGCCCTTTTGTGAGGGCGGAGCTTAGTCCCTTTTTGGGAGGTGGGTGGGGGAAAGAGGTGCGAGGGGGCGGACCCTTGGGCCCGTTGGGGGTGGGGCCCACATGAGAGGTGGGGGGGGGCCCCAGAGGCACACACACACACACACACACAAAACACACACACAACCACAATGTTTTAAAAAAAATATATACATAATGTACATAACATATATTTTAAAGGTGGGGGGAGGGTATTTTATATATATTTTTATAAATTATATATATATATATATAATATATATATTAATAAGTATTTACATAAAAAAAATTCATTAAATACATCCATTTTTAATATAGTAGTTTAGATTCGTAGTTTAAAATAGATGGGTAGATATTTTATTCAACATAGTAGGGTGTGTGCATATGTACAGTGTAGACATGTAATCCCATTATAAAAATATTATATAAAATATATATTATTATATTTTAATATATAATTATATATTATATAAAATTATATAATTTTAATATTATATATCCATTTATTTATTTATTTATTTATTTTTTTATTTGCATGTGTTTTTTTTGTGTATAAGTTGTTATTTTTGGAAAAAGGGGGCCCTTATCTCCTCCCTTTTCCAAACTACACTTCTACCCCTATTTACCTACTTTCCCTCCTAGTTATCTAGTCCCTTCTTCCCGGCCCACCCTATCTTTTTGTGTTTTACCTGTCTGTTTTTGGGTTGGGTTTAAGTCACGTTGATTTCATTTTTTTTGGGTTATATTACGGAAAGGAAAAGGTTTTAAATAATTAAAATTTGGGTTTAGGTTACGTTTCTTTAGGTTATTTGGGGTTGGGTTTGGGTTTGGGTTTTAAAATAAGTTCGTGGGTTGGGCCCTTTGGGTTTGGGTTTAGAGGGACTTTTTTTAGGGGGGATAAAATTATGTTATTTTATTTTACCCTGGCTTAATTTTTTTTTAAGCATCTTTTAGGATATTTAAAAGGATATATTAATTTTATTTTCGGTTAGTTTTGGGGTTAGGCTAAGTTAGGTTTTATTTAAATCTTGGGTTTGGGTATTAGATTAAAATGGGTTTTTATTTAAATTTTTGTCCGTTAGTTATGGTTGATTGGGTTTTACATTGGGGTTTAATTTTGTTATTTTTCTGTTATTTTAAGTTTGGGGGATTTATTTTTGGGTTTTCCTTTAATTTAAAAAATATTTAGTTTAGAGAAGGTTTACTACTTTATGTTTTTTTAAAGTTTGATTATTTTTTCGTTGGGTTTTCGGTTAGTTTGTCTATTATTTTAGTAGGGATTGGGTTTTTAATTTTAGTTATATTAGGGTATGGGGGGGGGGGTTTTTTTTTTTTTTTTTTTTTTGTTTTTTTTTTTTTTTTTTTTTTTTTTTTTTTTTTTTTTTTTTTTTTTTTTTTTTTGGGGTTAGCTTAATTTTTAGAGGGGTTAGCTTTAGTTTCCTTAGATAAGCTTAATTTAAATTCCCTTTTTGTTTATTGGGGTTAGGATTTGATTTTTAAAATTTTAGAGTATTTTCCCTTTATTCAGTTTGTTTTTGGTTATTTTGGGGCCCTTTTTTGGTCAGTTTTATTTCTTTATCGGGGGATTAGTTTAGTTAGGAAAAGGTTATGTGAGCCCCCTTTTTTAAGGTTGGGTTTTTGTTTATGCTTAAATATTTTGGGGGTTGGGGTGGGTTTATTTTTGGGTTTTATTTATGTTTATAGTTTGGGGTTAAAGATTTGGTTTAGTTGGGTTTTTTGGTTAGGTTAGTTAAGGTGGGGTTGGGGTTTTTTGGTTAGTTTTTTGGAAAGGTTTTTGGTTTTAATTTAAATTTGGGGTTTAGTTAGAGTAGGGTTAGAAGTTAGGGTTAGGTTAGTTTACTTTTTTAAAAATTAGGTTATTTTAAAGTTTGGTTGCTCACTTTTAGTTTAGCAGGTTTTTAGGTTTATTTATTTTTTCGTTAATTTAAAGTTTAGTTATGTTTGTTTAGGTTATTTTCAGGTTCATTAAGTTAGGTCGGGGTTTATTTTAGGTTGGGGTTTGGGGTACTCAGTTTGTTTTAAATATTTTTTTAACCCAACCTAAGAAAATTTGGACTCCATCATTTTTTAAACCTAACCTAACAAAAAAACCAAGGAAATCAACAAAAACAAAATAAACCTAACCCTTGATTAACTACCCTAATTAACAAAAAAAAAATATAAAGTAAAGACCAATCTAAACTAACGAAATACTAACCAACCCAAACTAATTCCCCAACATATACAGCCCCAAAAAAAACCCAAACCCCAAAACCTTTCCCAAAACTAAACATTAATTTTAACCTAACCTATCAACATAGCCACGCCCCAAAACGAAATGGAATATTTTTTGTTTTGGCCCTGTAGGGGGGGTATATAAATACATTTTATCCAGTGAAAACAAATAAAGTCACAAAAAAATTGTAAAAAAGCATAAGATGGGAAAATATCTGATGAAGATAAAAAAGAAAAAAGGGTTTTTCAATTTCCCTTTTTCTTTGTTTTTTTTGCGGTGGTCTTTTTTCTTTTTCGATTTGGGTTTCCCCTAAAAAGAGGATTAAAAAAAATTTTTTTAAAACACCACACAAAAAAAAAGGGTTAAAAACAAAAAAAAAAACCCAAAGCGGTGAGCCGCTCCAGGGGGACCCCCCGGGTTTTTCTATTGTGCAGCTCCTCCCCAAAGGGGGATCCTCCCCACTTTTGGAAAAAAAGAGGGTTTTTGGGGCGCCCAGGTGTTTTCCTCCGTGGAGCGGGGTGGACGTCGCCCTTTATCTCGTGGGGGGGAGAAGAAGACATATTTTAATTGACCGGGGGGGGATTTTAAAAAGGGGTCCATAAAAAGCTGACCCCCCAGAAAAATGTATTATACCTTATTATCCTTTTTACCCTTATATACAAAAATGATATATATTTTTATCTTTATTATATATAAAATAATATATATATATTTTATATATATTATATATATATATAAAAATATATATATATATATATATATATAACAATACAATATGTTCTAATAAAAAATCTATTATAATTAATAAAAAATATAAATTAAATACTACTATATTTTCTTTTAAAAATCTATAATAAAAACCTAATCAAATACTATAATAAAAATAATCAAACCTAATATTTATTAAATTCTAATAATAAATAAAAATATATACTATATACTATATAATAATCAAATATATATATAATATATATATATAACACACACCATATATATCGATAATAATAAATAATAGAGATAGTTTAGATTATATAGATATTTTGTATGTATATGTCTGTAGTATGTATGTTATATAAAATTATATATATAAAATATTAAAAAAAAATATATATATTATTATTATTATTATATATA
>NW_023652810.1:75507-80507 GCF_015228065.2 Penaeus monodon
ATGTTCCCTTGAATCTGGCAACACTCAGCGCCTCCTACTCTGCAGCTGCCGCAGGCAACATCAGAGGAATGTACAAGCTCAAGACAGCTCTAGGACCAAAACCCGACAAAAAGCCCCACTCAAACCACCAGTGGGAGGTGATCACGGACAAGGGGAAACAATGGAAGGGGTTGGGCACCCTAGATCTACTCCCAGAACACAGTCGCCACCTCAGCTTTGAGCCATTGAGCCTCGCTCATCAGTAGGAATTAGATCTGACCCAACCCTTGCTGACCCTGCAAACCTGACGCTTAGCTAGCGCAAAGCACCTGGGACCATGGCATTCCCCCCAAACTCATCAAGTGCGCAAAAAAAAAGGTGCAGGGCACTATACAATTTCAGAGTAAACTTCTCCTGAGATCATGGGAAAACTCTACCCCATGTTTGCTTTTTTCCTCCAGAACTTGCTGGGCATTTCTACCCCCAAATCACGGGCTCTTCCGGTGAACGTTTACAGCGGACAGCTTTCTCCCTACCAACTTCAAGAAATCTGAGAACAAAAAAAAGCACCTCTACTAGCCTTTATAGACCTACCAAAACCTTCGTCCTAGTCAGCAGGGAAACATTCATCATACTACCAAAGATTGGTTTTTCCCCCCCCAAAATCCCAGTCCATCAATCCTTTCATGCGACATGAAGGGAAAAATCCATAAATGGGGACATATCCAAACCCCTTTGACATCAAAAGTGGACAAGGGAAAGGGTGGGTCCTCGCTCCTTCCCTCTTTGGCTCTTCTTCCCCCCCCGGCTCAAAATTTAAAAAAAAGGGCCAAATGTTTTTGGAAAAAAAAAAAAAAAAAAAAAAAAAAAAAAAAAAAAAAAAAAAAAAAAAAAAAAAAAAAAAAAAAAAAAAAAAAAAAAAAAAAATCCTGGGGCCCCATTTAGAAAGTTATTTTTTAAAAAAAAAAAACGGGGGGGGCCCCCAACCCCCCGGGAAATTTCCCCCCCGAAAAAAGGGTTCCCCTCTTTTTCAAAAAACCCCTAGGCTTCCCCCGGCTTTGGGAAAAAGCCCCCCAAACAAATGGATGGAAGGGGGGAAAAGCAAAATTAGTTCCAAAAAAAAATCATCCAAGTGGAAAAAAAAACCTTTTTCTCTTGGGGATCCCGAGACCCCACCAAGGGCCCCCAAAATTCGGCAAAAGCGGGGGCTGCGGACCCCCCCCAGGGACGCCTCACCCACCACGCGTCTTTGGGAGCAACCCAAAGGGCGGGGCCCCAATTCCGGGGAACCAAAGGAAATGTCCAGTGTACAACACCTGCATAGTCAGCACTCTCCTTTATGGCAGTAAACATGGACAAATACTCCAAACAGGAGCGCAAACTGAACAGCTTCCATATGACCTTTCTTCTCCGTCGCATCCTGGGCATCCACTGGAGTGACAAAATTCCCAAACACCCCAGGTCCTCGAGAGTGCAATGGCTTCCCATCCTGTACACACTAATCAGACAACCAGACTCCGATGGCTGGGCCACGTGTGAAGATGGAGGATGGCCCACTTCCCCAAAGGATCTCCTCTATGGGGAAATTGCCTCCGGCAAGGGAAGCGTTGGCCGTCCCCAACTACAAAGGCGTCTGCAAGCGTGACATGAAAGCCCTGGACATCTATACAGAGAACTAGGAAGAGGTAGCAGCTGACCGCAGCAAATGGCGCAGTGTTCTTCACAAACAGCTGAAGCCCTGGTGAAGAAAAGATCCACACCACAGCCAAAGAAAAGAGCCCACGGAAGGCATGCACTCCAGCAAAGCACTTAACAAGCCACATTTGCATTAGCTGCGGCCGAGACTGCCATTCCCGCATTAGACTGCCATTCCCGCATTGGAATAACCAGCCATAGCTGGCACTGTTGCTGAGTAAAACAAGTGACTTTCTCTAGACTGGCGTGAATCTCTTAGCTGACATCGACTGACGGAGCCTACTATATATATATTATATATATATTATAATATGATATATATATATATATATATATATATATATATATATATATATATATAAAATATATAATATAAAATTATTGTGTGTGTGTGTGTGGGGTGTGTGTGGTTTGTGTGTGTGTGTGTTGTCTGTGTGTGTGTATACATGTATGTATATGCCTATGTACATAAATGTATATATAATATGATTATTATATATGTTATTGTATGTGTGTATATATAGATATGAATTTATAACAAAAAATACACACACACACACACACACACACACCCCACACACACCACACACACACACATATATATATATATAATATATATTAATATATATATATATATTTTATATATATATATAATATATATTTTATTTAAAATATATCTATAATATATATATATATATTAAAATATATATATATATTATATATATATATTATATATATAAAACATATATATATATATAATATTTTATATAATATATATAAAATATATTTTAAAATATATATATATATATATATACACACCATGAGATGTGTGTGTATGTGTCTGTGTGCGTGTGTCAATCTATCTATCCAATGTATATATGTATAAAATATATATATACATATATGAAATTTTATATATACCTATACATATGTAATATATATATATATATATAATATATATATATATATATATATATATATAATATATATAATAATATATATATTATGCATATATATGTATGTATTTATATGTGCGTGTTGTGTTTGTGTGTGTCTATCTATCTATCTATATGTATATATGAATATATATATATATGTATAGTATGGACTACACCAGCGAGGCCGAGAGGGGGATTCTGATGACTGGGCACCCCAGGATCTCCATACACTTTGCCCAGGCCTGCGCCCTGGAGAGGTCACTCCAGTGCCGCTGTCCACAGCGTCTAAAACAACACGGGAGACAGCAGTTACGAGTTATAAGCCAGAACTGATTGGCGTAGGTCCAGGCGCTACGGGTTGTCTCCGACGGTGGGAGGGACCATCACAGCCCCACTGGTCAGCTACCGCCCGCCTCAAGCTGGGCAGCCCCCAGCCAGTAAGGTGCTGACCCGCCACAGTCTGCCTGCTTCAATGGTGCTTTGAGCTAGGAAAAAGACCGACAAGCAGACTGCAAACCCTGCACCGGGCAAAGACAGAAAAAGAAGACCACCAATCTTGCGATTAGCAAGCTGGAATGTCAGGACAATGTGTCCTGGCCTCTCCAGCGACCTCAACAGGTCATGACTCAAGAAAAAAAGCCATCATCGACCGCGAGCTCATAAGGCTGAACATCGACATTGCTGCGCTGCAGGAAAACCAGACTTGCATCAAACGGCAGCCTCAGAAAAACAGAACTACACGTTCTTTTGGCAGGGGCAAGAAACCCGAGGAACCAAGAGTGCATGGCGTTGGATTCGCGTGAAGAATTCTCTGTTGTCCACTATAGAACACCATCCACTGGTTCCGCCCGCATCTTGTCTCTCCGCCTGTCAACCCTTTCTCAGGCCCAGTAAACATCCTGAGCATCTACGCTCCCACACTCTGCTCCTCAGCCGAGACCAAGGACCAGTTCTACGAGGAGCTTGACACCCACCATCAGAGACATCCCTGCCATGGAACAACTAACCTCCCTCGGCGACTTCAATGCCCGAGTGGGTTCCGCCCGTGACTCCTGGCCCAGCTGCATCGGTCACTTCGGCATCGGCAAGATGAACGAGAATGGACAGAGGCTTCTTGAGTTATGCTCTTACACGCCTATGCATAACCAAACACGTTCTTTGCCACCAAGCCGCATCCCCGAGTGTCCTGGCGGCATCCCAATCTCGCCACTGCACCACTGGATCTCGTCATCACTCGGAGACCATCACTGAACGTGTTCTCACCACACGCAGCTATCACAGTGCTGACTGCGACACTGACCACCCCATGGTCGGCAGTAAAATCCGTCTCCAACCCAAACGGATCCCCAATCTAAGCAAAAGGTCGTCCCCACTTTAAACACCAGCAAGACGGCAATCCAGACCTGTGCGAGCGCTCACCAAAATTCCATTGAGAATGCCCTCAAAAACTGCCCGGGTGGCAACACTGAAAGAGGTGGAGCCCACATCCGTGATTTCATCTACAACTCTGCAATGGACACCTTCGGAAAGAGAGAGAGGCAGAACCCGGATTGGTTCGAAGCCGGCATTGCTGAACTAGAGCCAGCAATTGGGGCCAAGAGACTGCCCTCATTAACCACAAGGGGGAGCCTTCTGTGAAGTCACTCGCTGCACTCAGGAAGGCCAGGAAGGGACGCCCAAGGGATCGTTCGGCCCCTTGCGCAAATGACAAATGGATCAACCTTTGTGAGAGTATCCAGCTCTCTGCTGACTGTGGCAATATTCGTGGCATGTATGAAGGCCATGAAGAAGGCCTTCGCTCAAGCATAAACAAGATCGCGCCCCCTGAAATCAACTGCCAGCGACATCATAACAGACCGCAGCAAGCAGATTGAGAGATGGGCTAAACACTACCAGGAGCTCTACTCAAGAGAGAACGTGGTCACACCCCCGCAGCTGCCGAGAACACCGCCAGCCTCCCTGTCATGGAGGAGGTAGACGCTCCATCCTCCGTAGATGAACTGAGCAAGGCTATCGACTCCCTAGCCTGCGGCAAAGCTCCAGGAAAAGATGCATCCCACCTGAAGCCCATCAAGGTGGGAAAGAAGACTGCTCCCTTCACCATCTGCACCAGCTGCTGCAGCAGTGCTGGGAAGAAGGAACAGTGCCCCAAGAGATGCGTGACGCCAACATCGTCACTCTATACAAGAAAAAGGGCGACCGCAGGGACTGTAACAACTACCGGGGAATACCCCTCCTCAGCATTTTTGGGGAAAGGGCCCTTCGCCCGTGTAGTCCTCAACAGACTGCAGTTGCTCCCCAGAGCGTGTAAAACCCCGGGGCCCCATTTGTGGGTTTAGAGCGGGAAGATCAACCATCGACATGATCTTCTCCCTACGACAGCTCCAG
>NW_023652810.1:88007-89654 GCF_015228065.2 Penaeus monodon
TATTTCGTTATCATCATCATTGTCACATTATCACCTTATCATCATTTCATCATTATTGCAATTTCTTATTTTTGAAATTATTGCAGTTATAATATATTTTTTAAAACCTTATAAAAAAACTACAAAAATAATAGTAATAACAAAAATAAAAACAATTAAGTTTTTAATAATTTTTTAATCTTTATTTTTTTAAATCTTTTTACTGAATTATTACGTTATAAAAATTATTTTTTACAATTAATTTCCAGTAAAAATAATAAAATGTAATAATAACAAAATAATTAAATAAAAATTTTGTAAAAATTTTTATTTTTATTTTTTAACTTATATTTATTATTATTGATGTTATTATTACATTTAAAATTAAATTTTTTTTGGAAATAATCTAAAATTTAAAGTAATAAAAATAATAATAATAATAATATAATAATAATTAATAATAATAATAATAATAACGTTTAAATAAAAAATAAATAATAAAAATAATAACAGTAATAATAATAAAAATAAAAATTTAAAATAAGATATGATAATGATAAAGTAATAAATTAAAATCATAAAATTTTTTTTCCCAAAATTTCTTATTTCACTTTTACATCATTATTGTCAGATTAATAGAATTCTGGAAATCTTTTCATTATTACCCTAATAATTGAGATTCATCAAATGAAGGAAAAAAAACTCTTTTGGGAGTCTCTCTCAAAAGGATATTTCGCTAATTTTTGCCGTTTTTTTTGATTTTTGGAATTTTTTTTCTTTTCCTTTTTTTTATATAGGGGACAAAATTCCTTTTATATCATCATTATTCATGATTATCTATTTTTCGTTACTCATCTTTTCATCATTTCATCTTTACCTCAAAATTTTCAATTTATTATCATCATTATTGCAAATTATCATTATTTTGCAATTATTCAGTTAAATATAATTTTTCAAGATACTAATAAAAAATACAATAAAATGTAATACATTAATAAACAAAAATACGTTTTTTATAAAAATTATTTTTTTTATTTTTTTAATTATTATCGTTTTTACTGTAATTATACGTTTTAATATTTTTTAAAATTTGTACTACCAATAAAAAAAATAATAATGATAATAATAAAAATAATAATATTAATAAAATTTTTATAACGATTAATTATTTTATTATACTATTTTATTTTTTATGTTGTTATTCGTTATAATAAAAATTTTTGGAAAAATATAAAATTAAAGTAAAATAAAATAATAGTAATAAAAATAAAAAAATTTTAATAATAATAATAAAATGAATAATAAAAATATAAAATAATAAAAATAATAATAATGATGAAATAAAATAATATTAAAAATCATAAAATATTATCCAAAAAAAAATTTTTTCCCCAATAATTGTCAAAATATCAAAAAATGAAAAAACGTTTTTTCGAGTATACTTAAAAAGGAAATTTTTTTCGCTAGATTTTCCGTTTTTTCATTTTTATTATATATGGACTTTTTTTATATAGGACACAATCCTGTTATTATCATCATTATTATCTGTTGTCATCATTATTATCGTTATCATCATCATTTTTCTTTTTCCCATTTATTTTGCAATTATTATTAATTTTTATTGAAATTTATTGCCGTTATATATATTTTTCAACCTATCCCCTAATA
>NW_023652810.1:89754-92254 GCF_015228065.2 Penaeus monodon
CATTTAATATTATTATTCAAATTATTTTTCTATTTAATTATTATTTTATTATAATTATTATTACTTTAATTATTAGTATTATTACCAAAAAGATATATTATAACTGTAATAATAATAACAATAATAATAATAATAATAATAGTAAGTATAATAATAATAATATTAATCGTTATAATATTGTTATTATATTATTATTGCTATTATTATCATTATTATTATTTTACTGGTAGTATAATTGTAAAGATAATTATTATAACAGTAATAATTACAGTAATAACGATATCAATTAAAATAATGATATAAACAATTATTATAAAAACGTTAATATTGTTATTATTATTGTTATTACTATTATTATTGTAGTTGTTATTAGTATAGTTTGAAAATATATATCATAACGGCAATAATTGCAATAATAATAATAATAATAATTGCAATAATGATGATAATGATGATGATAATGATGATAATATGATGATAACAGATAATAATATGACAATCATGATAATAATGATGATAATAACAGGAATTGTGTCCATATATAATAAAAGTCCATATATAATAAAAGTCGAAAAAGCGGCAAAATCTAGCGAAATATATCCTTTTGAGAGTATACTCGAAAATGACGTTTTTTCATTCATTTGATGATTTTGACAATTATTAGGGTAATAATATTATATTTGGATAATATTTGATGATTATTAATATTATTATTATTATCATCATTATTATTATTTATTATTATTATTATTATTATTACTATTATTATTATTATTACTTTAATTATTAGTATTATTGCCAAAAATTATATTATAACTGTAATAACAACAATAATAATAATAATATGTATAATAATAATAATAGTAATCGTTATAATAATGTTATTAATATTATTATTGTTATTATTATCATTATTATTATTTTTATTGGTAGTACAATTGTAAAAATAATTATTATAACAGTAAAAAATAATTACAGTAAAAAACGTTATTATTGTTATTATTAATGTTATTACTATTATTATTGTAGTTGTTATTAGTATACTTGTAAAAATATATATTATAACTGCAATAATTGCAATAATAATGATAATAATTGCAATAATGATGATAATAATTGCAATAATGTTGATGGTAATGATGATAATGATGATAATGATGATGATAACGATAATAATGATGATAATCATGATAATAATGATGATAATAACAGGAATTGTGTCCATATATAATAAAAAGGTAAAAGAAAAAAAATTCCAAAAGTCAAAAAAGCGGCAAAATCTAGCGAAATATAGCCTTTTGAGAGTAGACTCCAAAATGACGTTTTTTCCATTCATTTGATGAATCTGGCAATTATTAGGGTAATAATGATAATGATTACCAGAATTCTATTAATCATGACAATAATGATGATAAAAGTGAGAATAAAGAGAATTTGGATAACATTTGATGATTATTAATATTATTACTATTATCATTATCATTATCATTATTATCATTATTATTGTTATTATTATTACTGTTATTATTATTATTATTATTATTATTATTATTATTATTATTATTATTATTATTATTATTATTACTTTAATTATTAGTATTATTGCCAAAAAATATAATTATAACTGTAATAATAACATCAATAATAATAATAAGTATAATAATAATAATAATAATTGTTATAATATTGTTATTGATATTATTATTGTTATTATTATCATTATTATTATTTCTACTGGAAATATAATTGTAAAAATAATTATTATAACAGTAATAATTACAGTAATAACGATATTAATTAAAATAATGATATAAATAATTATTATAAAAACGTTATTATTGTTATTATTATTTTATTACTATTATTATTGTAGTTGTTATTAGTATAGTTGTAAAAATATATATTATAACTGCAATAATTGCAATAATAATGATAATTGCAATAATGATGATAATGATGATAATGATGATAATGATGACAATGATGATGATAACGATAATAATGATGATAATCATGATAAAATGATGATAATAACAGGAATTGTGTCCATATATAATACAAAAAAGGTAAAAGAAAAAAAATCCCAAAATTCGAAAAAGCGGCAAAATCAAGTGAAATATAGCCTTTTGAGAGTAGACTCCAAAATGACTTTTTTTCCATTCATTTGATGATTCTGGCAATTATTAGGGTAATAGTGATAATAATTACCAGAATTCTATTAATCATGACAATAATAATGATAAAAGAGAGAATAAAGAGAATTTGATAACATTTGATGATTATTCATATTATTACTATTATCATTATTATTATCATTATTATTATTATTATTATTAGTAGTAGTAGTATTAGTATTATTATTATTATTACTTTAATTATTAGTATTATTGCCAAAAAATATATTATGTCTCTAATAATAACAATAATAATAATAATAAGTATAATAATTATAATACTAATTGTTATAATATTGTTATTAATATTATTATTGTTATTATCA
>NW_023652810.1:97254-104754 GCF_015228065.2 Penaeus monodon
TGGCCCCAAGGGAGTCCTGTAGCTATAAGGGTTATACGAAACACTCAAGATCCATTAGTGAGCATCTCTGGGGGATATTTGGTGTGAGGTGAAATAGGCCATATGTGAAATAGGTATTACAGGGACTGTGCATTGATGTGTTCTATTCTGATAGCATGTGTGTGTCTGTGTGTGCGTGTGTGTGTGTGTAATCTTATTCATACATACATATTTATACATACATATATATATATATATATATATATATATATATATATTATGTTAGTGGTGTGTGTGTGGTGTGTGTGTGTGTGTGTATAATATATATATATATATAATATATATATATATATATATATATATATATATATATATATTATATATATATATGTGTGTGGTGTGTGTGTGTGTGTGTGTGTGTGTGTGTGTTATATATATATATATATATATATATATATATATATATATATATATATAAAATATTATATATATATATATATATGAATAGGTGAATATATATATATTCACAATTTATGTTTATGTTATACAGATAGATAAACAGATAATAGAATATATATAATATATTTTATATATATATAATATATAATATATTAGTATATATATATATATATATATTTTATTATTTTATGCGTTGTGTGTGTTTTTGTTGTGTGTGTATGTGTGTGTTTGTTTGTATATTATATATATATATAATAAAATTATATAATATATATTATATAATATATATATATAATATATTATTATATATATTATATATGAATAGGTGAATATATATATAATTGATCACAATTATATGTTATATATACATACAAATAGTCACGAATATATATATATATATATATATATATATATATATATATATATATATATATATATATATATATATATATATTTTGTTGTTGTTGGCATCCGTCTGTCTCAAAGGCAATGGAGTTCTGCGCCTTGGATCAGTCTGTTATCGAGTTGCAGCGCCTGCTGTGACTGTACAGGCCTATTCTGGATCGGCAGGCTCTGTTGCAATTGCCACAGGTATAGGTGGCGTCAGGTTCCGAGGGCACTGATGCTGCCCTCTGTCGTCTGCGGTCTTTCCCCTCTTCCCTATGTTGGTCTCTCCTCTCTCACTCCTTATTGTGCAGGCTTTCACAGCACTTCTCCAGCTACTGCGGTCTTCAGCACTGACTCCCAGCCTGCTGGGTTCGATGTCACCTGCCTCATGTCTCGCTTACAGACATCCTTGAAGCGTAGGAGAGGTCTTCCTGTAGGTCTGGAGCCAGTGGCGAGCTCGCCAAACAGAATATCTTTGGGATCCTCCCATCGTCCATCTCCTGACATGGCAAGCCACCGGAGCCGACGCTGGGTGAGCAGGACGAACATGCTCGGGATGCCTTCTTGATCAAGGACGTTCTTGTTTGGGACACGGTCCTGCCAGGTGATTCCCAGGATCCTCCTGAGGTTGCGCAGATGGAGGGTACTGAGCCTGCACTCTTGGCGGGAGTAGAGGGTCCAAGACTCGCTGCCGTAGAGCAGCGTGCTGAGCACGCAGGCCTGGTACACCTTCATCTTGGTGTTGGTGGTCAGCTTCTTGTTGTTCCAGACCCTCTTTGCCAAGCGAGCCGTGGCAGTTCCCGCCTTGCCGATGCGCTTGTTGAGTTCGGCGTCCAGGGAGAGGTTGCTGGCGATGGTGGAGCCTAGGTACGCAAAGTCCTCGACGACCTATAGGGTGTAATCACCAATGGTGATGCTTGGGGTACTGCTCACATCTTGGCCTAGGATGTTTGTCTTCTTTAGGCTGATGGTCAAGCCAAACTCTGCATGCATGCGCGAAGCAGTTGATGAGTCGCTGCAATGCTTCTTCAGAGTGTGCCGTCAGTGCTGCATCATCAGCGAAGAGCATCTCTCGTATGAGTACCTGCCTCACTTTGGTCTTAGCTCGGAGGCGGGCAAGTTTGAAGAGGCTGCCGTCGCTTCTGGTGTGAATGTACACTCCGTCCTCTGACTGGCTGAAGGCGTAGGACAGCAGCAAAGAGAAGAAGATTCCGAAGAGTGTCGGAGCGAGTACGCACCCTTGTTTCACCCCGCTCTTGATTGGAAATGGGTCCGAGGAGGAACCATCATACTGTACAGTGCCCTGCATGTCTTCATGGAAAGATGTTATCATCCTCAGGAGCTTGGGGGGGCATCCAATCTTCTGCAGCAGAGTGAAAAGGCCGTTCCTGCTGACGAGGTCGAAGGCCTGGTTAGGTCAATAAATGCGATGTAAAGCGGTCGCCTCTGTTCGCGGCATTTCTCCTGGAGCTGTCGTAGGGAGAAGATCATGTCGATGGTTGATCTTCCCGCTCTAAACCCACACTGGGCCTCGGGGTATACACGCTCTGTGAGCAACTGCAGTCTGTTGAGGACTACACGGGCGAAGGCCTTCCCAACAATGCTGAGGAGGGATATTCCACGGTAGTTGTTACAGTCCCTGCGGTCGCCCTTGTTCTTGTATAGAGTGACGATGTTGGCGTCACGCATCTCTTGGGGCACTGTTCCTTCTTCCCAGCACTGCTGCAGCAGCTGGTGCAGATGGTGAAGGAGAGCAGTCTTCTTTCCCACCTTGATGACTTCAGGTGGGATGCCATCTTTTCCTGGAGCTTTGCCGCAGGCTAGGGAGTCGATAGCCTTGCTCAGTTCATCTACGGAGGGTGGAGCGTCTAGCTCCTCCATGACAGGGGCTGGCGGTGTTCTCGGCAGCTGCGGCTGTGACCACGTTCTCTCTTGAGTAGAGCTCCTGGTAGTGTTCAGCCCATCTCTCAATCTGCTTGCTGCGGTCTGTTATGATGTCGCTGGCAGTTGATTTCAGGGGCGCGATCTTGTTTATGCTTGAGCCGAAGGCCTTCTTCATGCCTTCATACATGCCACGAATATTGCCACAGTCAGCAGAGAGCTGGATACTCTCACAAAGGTTGATCCAGTAGTCATTTGCGCAGCGCCGAACGATCCGTTGGGCGTCGTTCCTGGCCTTCCTGAGTGCAGCGAGTGACTTCACAGAAGGCTCCCTCTTGTGGTTAATGAGGGCAGCTCTCTTGGCCTCAATTGCTGGCTCTAGTTCAGCAATGCCGGCTTCGAACCAATCCGGGTTCTGCCTCTCTCTCTTGCCGAAGGTGTCCATTGCAGAGTTGTAGATGAAATCACGGATGTGACTCCACCTCTCTTCAGTGTTGCCACCAGGGCAGTTTTTGAGGGCATTCTCAATGGAATTGGTGAAGCGCTCGCACAGGTCTGGGATTGCCGTCTTGCTGGTGTTAATGTGGGGACGACCTTCCTGCTTAGATTGGTGGATCCGTTTGGGTTGGAGACGGATTTTACTGCCGACCATGGACGTGGTCAGTGGTCGCAGTCAGCACGTGATAGCTGCGTGTGGTGAGAACACAGTTCAGTGATGGTCTCCGAGTGATGACGAGATCCAGCTGGTGCCAGTGGCGAGATCTGGGATGCCGCCAGGATACTCGGCTGGAGCGGCTTGGTGGCAAAGAACGTGTTGGTTATGCATAGGTCGTGGTAAGAGCATAACTCAAGAAGCCTCTGTCCATTCTCGTTCATCTTGCCGATGCCGAAGTGACCGATGCAGCTGGGCCAGGAGTCACGGTCGGAACCCACTCGGGCATTGAAGTCGCCGAGCAGGTATAGTTGTTCCATGGCAGGGATGTCTCTGATGGTGGTGTCAAGCTCCTCGTAGAACTGGTCCTTGGTCTCGGCTGAGGAGCAGAGTGTGGGAGCGTAGATGCTCAGGATGTTCACTGGGCCTGAGAAGGTTGACAGGCGGAGAGACAAGATGCGGGCGGAACCAGTGGATGGTGGTTCTATAGTGGACAACAGAGAATTCTTCACTGCGAATCCAACGCCATGCACTCTTGGTTCCTCGGGTTTCTTGCCCTGCCAAAAGAACGTGTAGTTCTGTTCTCTGAGGCTGCCGTTTGATGCAAGTCTGGTTTCCTGCAGCGCAGCAATGTCAATGTTCAGCCTTGTGAGCTCGCGGTCGATGATGGCTGTTTTTCTTGAGTCATTGACCTGTTGTAGGTCGCTGGAGAGGCCAGGACACATTGTCCTGACATTCCAGCTTGCTAATCGCAAGATTGGTGGTCTTCTTTTTCTGTCTTTGCCTGGTGCAGGGTTTGCAGTCTGCTTGTCGGTCTTTTTCCTAGCTCAAAGCACCCATTGAAGCAGGCAGACTGTGGCGGGTCAGCACCTTACTGGCTGGGGGCTGCCCAGCTTGAGGCGGGCGGTAGCTGACCAGTGGGGCTGTGATGGTCCCTCCCACCGTCGGAGACAACCCGTAGCGCCTGGACCTACGCCAATCAGTTCTGGCTTATAACTCGTAACTGCTGTCTCCCGTGTTGTTTTAGACGCTGTGGACAGCGGCACTGGAGTGACCTCTCCAGGGCGCAGGCCTGGGCAAAGTGTATGGAGATCCTGGGGTGCCCAGTCATCAGAATCCCCCTCTCGGTCTCGCTGGTGTAGTCCATACTATACATATATATATATATTCATATATACATATAATATATATATATATATATATATATATAATATTATAATATATATTATATATATATATTATATATATATATTATATATATACTATATATATATATATATATATAATATATATATATATATATATATATATGTGTGTGTGTGTGTGTGTGTGTGTGTGTGTTGTGTGTGTGTGTGTATTATTTGTTATAAATTCATATCTATATATACACACATACATATACATATATATATAATCATATTTATATATACATTTATGTACATATGCATATACATACATGTATACACACACACAGACACACACACACACACACACACACACACACACACACACACACACATATATCATATCTATTAATATCTATATATATTATAATATATATATATATATATATATATATATATATATATATATATATATATATATATATATATATAGTAGGCTCCGTCAGTCGATGTCAGCTAAGAGATTCACGCCAGTCTAGAGAAAGTCACTTGTTTTACTCAGCAACAGTGCCAGCTATGGCTGGTTATTCCAATGCGGGAATGGCAGTCTAAGGGGGGAATGGCAGTCTCGGCCGCAGCTAATGCAAATGTGGCGGGTTTGAAGTGCTTTGCTGGAGGGAATCCTTTCCCGCTTGGCCCCTTTTTTTTTTTTTTTTTCTTTGGGCTTGGGGGGGATTTTTTTTCTTCACCGGGACTTCAGCTGTTTGTGAAGAACACTGCGCCATTTGTTCGGTCAGCTGCAAACCTTTCCTAGTTTCTGTATAGATGTCCAGGGGCTTTCATTCACGCTTGCAGCCCCCCCTTTGTATTTTGGGGACGGCCAACGTTTCCCCTTCCCGGGGGGCAATTTCGCCATGGGGGGGAGATCCTTGGGGAAATGGGGCCATCCCCACCCTTTTCACACGGGGCCGAGCCATCGGGGGTCTGTGTTGTCTGATTAGTGTGTACAGGGGGGAAAAAAATTGGACTCTCGGGGGGACCGGGATTTTGGGTAATTTTGTCATCCAGGGGAAATGCCGAGGTTTGCGACGGGAGAGGTCATATGGAAGCTGTTGGGTTTGCGCTCCGGTTTGGAGTATTTTGTCCATTTTTTACTGCCAAAAAGGGAGAGTGCTGATAGAAAGGTTTTGGTACATTTGACATCTTGGTTGGAATTGTCAGCTTGGGTGTCCAGACGCGGGGGGTTTTGGGGGGCGTCCTGGGGGCGCAGAAAGCCGCCGATGCGCTTTTTGATCTCGGAAACCCAAGAGACAGGTTGTCACTGATGATGGATCCCAGGTATGTGAATGGTGAACGACTTGGGTTTGGGTTAGTCATCAATGCAGATGGCGGGGGGGCAGTATCCAATCCTAAATCAGCGCGTTGGTCCTTTTAGGACAGTTGAAGTTTGGGCAGGCCGGGGAAAAAACCTACCCAATGAGGCACTGGAGTTCTTGTCAGTGTGCAAAAGTGACAGCAGCAGCAGCAGCAAAAAGCATGTCCCAAAATTTTTTTTTCCCCCCACATTTTTTTTTGTTTTCAGCCGAGTAGGTTGAAAAGAGGGACCTTTGGGGGACTTTTTGCGTTGGTACACTACTTCTATTGCATTTCCCAAAAAAAAACATGTTTTATGAGCGGGGCCCAAAAGAAGATGCCAAAGAGGGAAGGGGGCGGGGCCCTTTATCCTTCCTTGACTCCACTCTGATGAAAAAAAATTTGGGTTTGGATTTTGCTGCCCATGTAATGGTTTTTTGCCTTATGTGTCATAAAAGGGAATTCTGATGAGCTGGGGGATTTTTGGGGGGGAAACCCAATTTTTGGTAGTTTGATGAATAGCCTTTCCCTGGGGGACTGGGGGAGAAGGTTTGGCAGGTCTATAAAAGGCAAATGAGAGGTGCTTGTTTTGGTTCTCAGCATTTTCCTGAATTTTGACGAAAGGGGGGAAATAGCATTTCCGCTGTAGAACTTTTCAGCTCGGAAGAGGGCCCCGTGATTTGGGGGTAGCATCCCAGAAAATTTTCTGGACCCAACAAGCACAAATGGGTTTTTTAGATTTTTTAAATGATGCTCAGGAGAGAGATACCTCTGAATTTTTTATGTCGCTCCTGTCCCCTTTTATTTTTGAAGAAAATTGATGATTCTGGGGGAAATTTGCCAAAAGGGCCCAGGTGCTTTGTGCAGTTTTAAGCGTAATTTGGGTTTGGGCAGGTTCAGCAAGGGTTGGTTCAGCATCAATTTCCCTACATGATGAGAAGAGGCTAAATTTGGCATAAGAGTGGGGTGGCGATGTGTTCTCTGGAGTAGAGCTCTTAGTGGGCCCCAACCCACCTGCCCATCTGCTTGCCCTTGTCCGTGAAACACCTCCCCTGGTGGTCTTGAGTGTGGCTGTTTTTTCTCTGTGTTTGGTTTTCCCAGAGGGTGTCTTGATGCCCTTTGTAATTCCCTGAGGTTTCCTGGGGGCAAACTGCAGACGGGATGGAGGCGCTGAGCTGTTTCCCGTATTAATGGCACATCTTGCAGGCCGTTGGCATTTTGTTTCTAGTGCTCTGAGTGCTTGCAGGGGATTTCTCACCAAGGGAGAGGGTTGTATTTAGAAGGGGAGCACACTTTGTATCAATGACGGGGGGCAATTTTCTGGGGGCTTTACATCGAAAATAGTCGTTTTTCTTGAGGTCTTTTTCCCCAAAAGGTTTCAAAGGCTTTTTCTGAAAGGGCCCCCCTGAGGCAGGAGCAGCACTTTGGGGTTCGGGCAGATTGGAGGGATTTGTCAAATTTCCCCAAAATTTCTCCCGGGAAACTGCATGCGGTGGTATTGAGGCCCAGGTTTTCTTTTCCCCTTTGGAGCTGTGGAGTTTTTTAGGAGGGGGCCTGATCTTTCAGCAGACGAGAGAAATGGTCAGTGTTTTCAGTCTGTGCTTGGTTTTTGTGCGGGTGAGGGGCCCAAAAAAGATGGGGTACACAGATGACGTGTCCAAACTG
>NW_023652810.1:112789-120289 GCF_015228065.2 Penaeus monodon
ATTAGCATTTAAACGCTTACATTAGCTTTCAGTTCCAAGCAGAATTTGCTGGAACATTGATTACTCTAACAGTTATGGATATCGCTTATTTCCGAATTTAAAACCGTTTACTCTCTGTTCCCATAGTATTTTTTGTATCGTTTGCGTGTTTGCATGACCCTCTCTCTCCTCCCTCCTATCCTCGCCTCTCCTCTCCTCTCCACGCACAAAAATTAAAAGAAAAAGGGAAGAGGCGAACTTCGAAGTAAGAATACCATTAATCTGGCGGCGTTTTTTTAAATAGGCAAGCCGCAAAATGAAGCAGCCAAGATCGTTTCTGCAGCATGATGCAATTTACTCCGTTCTTGGGCCCAGTGTGAGAAGCAATTAGTAGGCGGAAGGAGTAGGAATTAGTCTGCCGAATTAACTTCCAAGTGAAGACAATCTCGAACACACGAGTAGGAAAAGAGACGGTTATTCGCGAGAGAGAAGTGAATACGTGTTTTTAAATTGGTGTAGGTGGAAAGTATCTTTTATAAACTCTGGAAGAGGAAGGAATATGGATTTGTTTCTGTTTTCATTATCTTTTCTTTCTTTAGATTCTAATTTTCAAATGTGGATGATAGCAGAGAAAATATGTGGCGTTATAGTATGATTTTATGATATGTGTCCCGCAATAGACAACTGCAAGTGCACTCTCTCTCTCTCTCTCTCCTCTCTCTCTCTTCTCTCTCTCTCTCTCTCTTTCTCTCTCTCCCCCTCTCTCTCTTCTCTCTCTCTCCCTTTTTCTCTCCCTCTCCCTCTCCTCCTCCCCCCCCCCTCTTTTCCTCTCTCTCCTCCTCTCTCTTCTCTCTCTTCTCTTTCCTCCTCTCTCTCCTTCTCTCTCTCTCTCTCTACTCTCTCTTCTCTCCACAATTCTGTGTTTCGTGGCTACTAAAAGTCTTGGGCAAGGTCGGTCATCTTGATCAATAAAAAAATATTACAGCCGCCCGAAATCGAACAAGCCCATAACATTGTAACCAGTTTTATCCCGACTCCCGAAAACCCAGGAATCGACACGGGACACCAAAAGGATGTAAAAACCCATCGTGCCACATTTATATGGCACAATTTCCCGTTTTTCTCATTTTTCATGATTATTCTCATTATTATCGTTATCATCTCATTTCATCATCATTATCATCATTTTTTGCAATTATTTCCCTCATTATTGGCATTTATTATCATTATTATTGCAATTATTGCAGTTATGATATATATTTACAAACTATACTATAACAACTACAATGTAATAGTAATAACAATAAGAAACAAATATCGTATTAGTAATTATTAGTTTAATCTGATTTTACAAATTTAAATACCAGTAAAAATAAAATTGATAATAACTAAAATTTAATAAAAATATTATAACAATTAGTATTTAAAAATTATTAACTTATTATTATTATTATTGTTATTATTAGAGACATAATAATTTTTTGCAATAATACTAATAATTTAAAATAATAATAAAATAATCTAATACTACTACTACAATAATAATAATAATAATAATATAATAATAATGATTAATAGTAATTAAAATGATAACCAAATTTTATCAAATTTCTTTATTTTCTTTTATCATTATATTGTCATGATTAATGAAATTTGGTAATTATTATCACTATTTCCCTAATAATTGCCCGAATCATAAATGAATGGAAAAAAGTCATTTGGAGTCTACTCTCAAAAGGGTATATTCACTTGATTTTGCCGCTTTTTCGAATTTGGATTTTTTTTCTTTTACCCTTTTTGTTTATATATTTACACAATTCCTGTTATTATCAAACATTTTAATCATGATTAACATCATTATTTTCGTTATCATCATCATTTTCTCATTTTCATCATTATCATCATTAAACTCATTATTGATTATCATTATTATTGCAATTATTGAGTATAATATATATTTTTTCAACTATACTAATAACAACTACAATAATAATAGTAATACAATAATAATAACAATAATAACGTTTTTTATAATATTATTTATATCATTATTTTAATTAATATCGTTATTACTGTAATTATTACTGTTATAATTATATTTTTTGGCAATAATACTAATAATTAAAGTAATAATAATAATAATAATAATAATAATAATAATAATAATAATAATAATAATAATAATAACGTTAATAATAATAATAATAATAATAATAATAATAATAATAACAGTAATAATAATAACAATAATAATGATAATAATGATAATGATAATGATAATAGTAATAATATTAATAATCATCAAATGTTATCCAAATTCTCTTTATTCTCACTTTTATCATCATTATTGTCATGATTAATAGAATTCTGGTAATCATTATCATTATTACCCTATAATTGCCAGATTCATCAATGAATGGAAAAACGTCATTTTGGAGTCTACTCTCAAAAGGCTATATTTCGCTAGATTTTGCCGCTTTTTTGACTTTTGGAATTTTTTTTCTTTTACCTTTTTATTATATATGGACACAATTCCTGTTATTATCATCATTATTATCATGATTATCATCATTATTATCGTTATCATCATCATTATCATCATTATCATCATTACCATCAACATTATTGCAATTATTATCATCATTATTGCAATTATTATCATTATTATTGCAATTATTGCAGTTATAATATATATTTTTACAAGTATACTAATAACAACTACAATAATAATAGTAATAACATTAATAATAACAATAATAACGTTTTTTATAATAATTATTTTTATTATTATTTTAATTATTATCGTTATTACTGTAATTACTACTGTTATAATAATTATTTTTACAATTGTACTACCAATAAAAATAATAATAATGATAATAATAACAATAATAATATTAATAACATTATTATAACGATTACTATTATTATTATTATACATATTATTATTATTATTGTTGTTATTACAGTTATAATATAATTTTTGGCAATAATACTAATAATTAAAGTAATAATAATAATAATAGTAATAATAATAATAATAATAATAATAATAATAATAATAATAATAATAATAATAATAAAAAATAATAATAATGATGATAATAATAATAATATTAATAATCATCAAATATTATCCAAATATAATATTATTACCCTAATAATTGTCAAAATCATCAAATGAATGAAAAAACGTCATTTTCGAGTATACTCTCAAAAGGATATATTTCGCTAGATTTTGCCGCTTTTTCGACTTTTATTATATATGGACTTTTATTATATATGGACACAATTCCTGTTATTATCATCATTATTATCATGATTGTCATCATTATTATCGTTATCATCATCATTATCATCATTATCATCATCATTATCATCATTATTGCAATTATTATTATTATTATTATTGCAATTATTGCCGTTATGATATATATTTTCAAACTATACTAATAACAACTACAATAATAATAGTAATAACAATAATAATAACAATATTAACGTTTTTATAATAATTGTTTATATCATTATTTTAATTGATATCGTTATTACTGTAATTATTACTGTTATAATAATTATCTTTACAATTATACTACCAGTAAAAATAATAATAATGATAATAATAGCAATAATAATATTAATAACAATATTATAACGATTAATATTATTATTATTATACTTACTATTATTATTATTATTATTGTTATTATCATTACAGTTATAATATATTTTTTTGGTAATAATACTAATAATTAAAGTAATAATAATGATAATAATAATAATAATAATAATAGTAATAATAATAGCAATTATGACAATAGTAATAATATTAACAATCATCATATGTTATGGGTGGGTGCTTCACGTGCATGGTGATGTGAAGCGATGGTGTGGTAGCCTAGATAGTGTTAAGTGCTTGCATGCCTTCTCGCTTGCAGCTTCCACCCCTGGCTAGCCCAGTGCGAAAAAGGGAGCAGCTTTTGCATAAGTCTCCCCTGCCAGGTCACAGCCTCTCCATCATTAAGACTTCTGCAGTGCCTCCTCGTGGCCACCCATGGGTAACTGGGTACCTTGCGGTCCCAGGCTAAATCTGTGGGGGATCTCGGAGCAGCAGGAGGCCCCAGAGGTACGGAGTTATGGCTCACCGGCGTGTGGACACGCTCTGGCTTCGTACCAACTCCTGCCCCCTAGCCACCCTGGGGTAATGGGGCGGCTCGGGGGAGGTGGGCCTTGCCAGTCCTCCTCCCCCCAAAATGACCCTCTGGCAACGTCTCACGTAAATGGAAATGCTGGGGGGAGGGGTGATGTCCCTCCCACCCAGCAAGTAAGGCGGGCTGTGGGTCCCACTGGGAGGGCAAATGTCGGGGTGCAGGATTGGAACGAGAGTTACTCGTCCCGCCTGCGCCCCGGCAGGTGCCAACCCACCATGAAGCTTGTGGGGGAAAGCCCTCGGGAACCCCACAGGTGGATAGGCGGTCCCACAGCCTGCCGACCCCCTTTATCTGGGGCTGTGTTGGCGGGGGCGGCAGAGGTGGCGTGCACCCGGAGTGACCACCCGAGGCTTAACCTCAGGCGTGCTTTCCAGGTAGGCGCTTGGAACATCCGGTCCTTGCGGCAGGATGAGCGGTTACCTCTGCTATCGCGGGAATTGAAGCGACTGGGAGTTGAGGTGGTTGCCCTCTCAGAGGTGAGAAGACCTGGTAGCGGCACGATCAGTGTGGGTGGTTACACCTACTACTGCTCGGGCCGCAGCGATGGTCACCACCTCCAGGGTGTAGCCATAGCCATCTCCAGTCGACTTCAGCCTGTGGTAGTCGAGGTGACACCGGTTGATGAGCGTATCATGGCATTGAGACTGAAGCATGCTTTTGGCTTCTTGTCTCTTATTGCTGTATACGCTCCTACCGATGTACATAAAACCGATGTGAAAGAGGCGTTCTACGACAAACTCGCATCTGTGGCAGACGATTGCCCCCGGCGAGACATTCGCATTGTTCTGGGCGACTTCAATGCGGTATCCGGCTGTGACCGAGCTGGCTACGAGATGTCTGTCGGCCCCCATGGCTCGGGAGCTGATCCCAGCAACGAGAACAGCCTCCTTCTCCGGGACTTTGCTAGGTCCCAGAAAATGAGGATCTCTGGCTCCTGGTACCAGCGCTCCAACTCGCATCGCTGGAATTGGTACAGCGATACGGGTAATGTGGCCAAGGAGATCGACCACATTCTTGTCAGCACGCGATGGAGGATCCTCCAGAACTGCAGGTTTACCGGAGTGCTGAGTTCTGTGGCACCGACCATAGGCTGCTTGTGGCTACCCTGCGGTCCACTTCAAAACTCCCCGTCCCTCCAGTGGCCACCCTAAGGTGTTTCACTTGGACAGACTAAGGGAGGAGGAGTGTGCCCGTGGGTTCGCCACGGCAGTCTCTGACCGATTCTCAGAAACCAGCAACCTGACGGATCCAGTTGCTCTGTGGGAGTCCTTCAAGCGCATAACACTCGAAGCAGCTCAGGAGTCCATTGGCGTACGCCCAAGGACAATGGCAGAATAACCATCTCCCTGGAGACATTAGAGGCCACTGAAGCGTGTCGCAAGGCTCGGCTGAATGGGAATCAAGTCTTGTGTCATTCCATGGTGCGTAGGGCTCGGACACTGCTGAGAAGGGACAAGGAACAGTTCATCAGGAATCTTGCTGAGGAGGTCGAAGGCCATTTCTTGGTAAATGACCTTCGCCCTGCCTACCAAGCCCTGAGAAAACTGAACCCTAAGCCCTCCTCACAGATGACTGCAGTCTGATCAGCGGATGGACGGATCATCTCAGATCATGTTGGGGTTCGTGAACGTTGGGGCTGAGTATTTTGAACAGTTGTACCAGGTGGACCCTCCAACAGTTAGCTTGGATGCAAGCGATGTCTCAGTGCCTGTGCCGGACCCACCCATCAGCGAGGAACCTCCTACCCTAACAGAGGTTAGGCTGGCGATTTCCAAGCTGAAGAGTGGGAAAGCTGCAGGCATATGTGATATCCCTGCTGAATTGCTAAAGGCTGGGGTGAACCTATGGCTCGGGGCCTGCATACAGTCCTGACTGCCATTTGGCAGTCTGGTACCATTCCCCTGACCTGCTGAGGGGCGTGGTCATCCCTCTCTGGAAGGGGAAAGGGGCTCGATGGGACTGTAGCAACTACCGTGGCATTACACTGCTCAGCATACCAGGCAAGGTTCTCGCTCACATTCTTCTGAAACGGATCCGCAACCACCTACTGAGGCACCAGAGACCGGAGCAGTCTGGATTTACTCCTGGCAAGTCCACAATAGACCGTATTCTAGCGCTTCGAGTAATTGTGGAACGCCGTCGTGAGTTTGGTCGTGGGTTGCTTGCAGCCTACATCGACCTCAAGAAGGCGTTTGACTCGGTGCATCGGGAATCGCTATGGGAGATCCTGAGGCTCAGGGGAATTCCGACACAGATTATTGGCCTGATAGCAAGCCTCTATACTGGTACTGAAAGTGCTGTAAAGTGTGGTGGGGGTATGTCGAACTTCTTCCCTGTTAATTCAGGAGTGAGGCAAGGCTGTGTCCTTGCACCCACACTTTTCAACACTTGTAAGGACTGGATAATGGGCAGAGCTACTAGCCAAAGTCAGTGCGGAGCAACACTAGGCAATATTAAGGTCTCGGACCTTGACTTTGCCGACGATGTTGCCATCCTATCTGAGTCCTTGGAGTCACTTGTGGCGGCTCTTGATGCATTTAGCAATGAGGCGAATCCCCTAGGCCTAGAGGTCTCCTGGACCAAGACAAGGTTCAGGGCTTTGGGGGCCTGTTAGGGGAACCCGTTCAGTCGATCCATGATTGCGGCGAGGACGTTGAAGTCACAGAAAGTTTTACATACCTTGGTAGCGTAGTCCATATCTCTGGGTTGTCAGACCAGGAAGTCAGTAGACGGATTGGTCTGGCAACAGGAGCCATGAACTCGATCAACAAGAGCGTTTGGAGATGTCGGTACCTATGCAGAAGGACCAAGCTGCGTGTCTTCAAGGCCTTGATACTTCCAGTTTTGCTCTATGGAAGCGAAACCTGGACGCTATCCAGTGCCTTGGAGCCTCGCCTTGATGCCTTTTGTAACAAGTCCCTTCGCCGGATCATGGGGTACAGTTGGCAGGACCACGTGTCCAACCGGCGGTTACACCGTGAGACTGGCATGGGACCTGTTACTTGCATAATCCGGGATCGCCAACTCAGGCTATATAGCCACCTAGCTCGCCTCCCTATGGACGACCCTGCCCACCAGGTTGTCTCTCTGCGAGACAACCCTGGGTGGAGGAGACTGTGGGACGTCCTAGGAGATCATGGCTTGGGCAGTTCGACGAGACCTGTCGCGAGGAACTAGAGATGGGCCGTGTGCCTGCCTGGAGACTCGTCTCGAGGGATCCTCGTGGCTGGAAGCGAAGGGTGGATGCGGCCATGTGCCCCCGTCGGCGTTAGCCCCCTGATGATGATGATGATCATATGTTATCCAAATT
>NW_023652811.1:0-30859 GCF_015228065.2 Penaeus monodon
GTGCGCTTTTGGAGTTCTTCAAAACTTTTAATTTTTGGCCCTTTTTTTTTGGGGTTTTTTTATACCTTTTTTTTTTTTATACACAATTCTTTATATCTCATTATCATATTTTCATCATTATTTTTTAATCATATTATATCATTATTTATATTATTACATATTTTAAAAATCAATTAAAACCACATTTTTAATTTTTTACAATTATTCAATTTTTGGGGGTTTTATAATATTTTTCAATAAAACTTTAAAAAAACTATAAAAGTAATAAAAATTTTAAAAAAATTAAAAATTTTATAAAAAATTTTTTATATATTATTTAATTGTACGTTTTTAATTTAATAACGATAAAAATTTTTCTTTGATTATATAAGAAAATTAAAATAAAAGAAATTTTAAAAAAATATAATATAAAAATTTTAAATAATTTTATTATTATATTATAATTTTATTATTTTTATAATTAAAAAAATTTTTAATAAAAAATAAAAATAAAGTATAAAATTTTTTAATAAAAATAAAATTTTTTTTAAAAAATTTAATTTTAATTTAAATAATATTCAATACAAAATTCCTTATCCACTTTTATCATCATTTTTTTAGATTAATACAATGCTGGTAATTATTATCATTATTTCCCTAATAATTGCCGAAATCACCCAAAAAAATCGAAAAAACGTATTTTGGAGTTACTCTCAAAAGGCTATTTTTCGCAGATTTTGCCGCTTTTCGACTTTTGGAATGTTTTTCTTATACCTTTTATATTATATATGGACACAATTCCTGTTATTATATATCAAATTTTCATGATATCATCATTATTATCTTATCATCATCATTTCATTTATTATCATCATCATCATCATCATTATTGCAATTATTACCATCATTATTGCCCAAATTTTTATCATATTATTGCAATTATTGGAGTTATAGTATATATTGCAATAATACTAATAACCACAACAATAATAATAGTAATAACAATAATAATAACAATAATAACGATTTTATAATAATTATTTTATCAATTATCTTTAATAGTATCGTATTACGTAATATTACTGTTATAATAATTATCTTTTTAATTATATACAGTCCAATAATAATAATTTATAATAAAAACAATATAAAGAAAAAAATATTTAACCACTAGCATATTATTATTATACTTATACTATTATTATTATTGTTATTATTACAGTTATAATAGATTTTGGCAATAATACTAATAATTAAGATAAAAGTAATAAATATATAATAATATAATTTTAATTATATAATTAATAATAATAATAAATAATTAATAATAATAATATAATATTAATAAAATTCAATGTTATCAAATCTCTTTATTTTCACTTTTATCATCATTATTTATATTAATACAATTCTGGTAATTATATCATTTTTACCCTTTAAATAATTGCCCAAATCACCAAGAAATCGAAAAACGTCATTTTGGAAGTATACTCTCAAAAAGGGGTATATTTCGCAGATTTTGCGCTTTCGACTTTGGGAATGTTTTCTATACCTTTTTATATTATATATGGACACAATTCCTGTTATTATCATCATCATTATCATGATTATCATCATTATTATCGTTATCATCATCATTATCATCATTATCATCATCATTATCATCATTATCATCATTATTGCAATATATACCATACATTATTGCAATTGTTATCATTATATATTTTTGCAATAATACTAATAACCACAACAATAATAATAGTAATAACAATAATAATAACAATAATAACGATTTTATAACCACTAGCATTATTATTATTATACTTATACTTATTATTATTATTGTTATTATTACAGTTATAATAGATTTTTTGGCATAATATAATAATTAATAGATAATTAATAATAATAATAATAATAATAATAATAATATAATAATAATAATAATAATAATAATAATAATAATAAATAAATTAATAATATTCAAATGTTATCAAAATTCTTTATTCTCACTTTATCTCATTATGTTATGATTAATACAATTCTGGTAATTATTATCATTATACCCTAATAATTGCCGAAATCACCAAAGAAATCGAAAAAACGTCATTTTGGAGTATACTCTCAAAAGGCTATATTTCGCTAGATTTTGCCGCTTTTTCGACTTTTGGGAATGTTTTTTAACCTTTTTATATTATATATGGACACAATTCCTGTTATTATCATCATCATTATCATGATTATCATCATTATTATCGTTATCATCATCATTATCATCATATATCATCATCATTATCATCATTATTGCAATTATTACCATCATTATTGCAATTGTTATCATTATTATTGCAATTATTACTGTTATAATAATTATCTTTGCAATTATACTACCAGTCCAAATAATAATAATGATAATAATAACAATAATAATAATAATAATAATAATAATAATAATAATAATATTCAAATGTTATCAAAATTCTCTTTATTCTCACTTTTATCATCATTATTGTTATGATTAATACAATTCTGGTAATATTATCATTATTACCCTAATAATTGCCGAAATCACAAGAAATCGAAAAAACGTCATTTGGAGTATACTCTCAAAAGGCTTATTTGCTAGATTTGCCGCTTTTCGACTTTGGGAATGTTTTCTTATACCTTTTTCTATATATATATGGACACAATTCCTGTTATTATCTCACATTATCATGATTATCATCATTATTATCGTTATCATCACATTATCATCATTATCATCATCATTCATTCATCATATTGCAATTATTACCATCATTATGCAATGTTATCATTATTATTGCAATTATTGGAGTTATAGTATATATTTTGCAATAATACTAATAACACAACAATAATAATAGTAAACAATAATAATAACAATAATAACGATTTTATATAATTATTTATATCATTATCTTAATAGTATCGTTATTACTGTATTATTACTGTTATAATAATTATCTTGCAATTATATACCTAGTCCAATAATAATAATGAAATAATAACAATAATAATACGAAAAACAAAATGTTTATAACCACTAGCATATTATTATTATACTCTATACTTATTAGTATTATTGTTATATTACAGTTATAATAGATTTTTTGGCAATATAATAATAATTAAGATAAATATAATAATAATAATAATAAAATATAATAATAAAATAATAATAATAATAATAATAATAATAATAATAATATTATATATTTCAAAGTTATCAAAAATTTCTCCATTTATTACTCACTTGTATTCTATCATATTTTTATGATTAAATAAAAATCTGGTAATTAAATTATGATCATTATTACCATAATATTGCCGGAAATCACCAAAGAAATCGAAAAAAAGTCATGTGGGTATTACTCTAAAAGGCTATATTTCGCTAGATTTTGCCGCTTTTTCGAACTTTTGGGATGTTTTTCTTATACCTTTTTTATATATATATGGACACAATTCCTGTATTATCATCATCATTATTCATGATTATCATCATTATTACGTTAGAATCATCATCATCATCCTTACCATCATCATTATCATCATTATCATCAGTTATGGCAATTATTACCAGCATTATTGCAATTGTTATCATTATATTGCAATTATTGGAGTTATAGTATATATTTTTGCAATAATACTAATAACCACAACAAATAAAATAGTAATAACAATAATAATAACAATAATAACGATTTTAATATAATTATTTATATAATTATCTTAATTAGTATCGTTATTACTTAATATTATGTTTAAATAATTATCTTTGCAATTATACTACCAGTCCAAAATAATAATAAATTCACCAAAAAAAAAAAAAAAAAAAAAAAAAATTTTTAAAAAATGATAATAACGAACAATAATAATACGGAATAACAATATTATAACCACTAGCATCTATTATTATGTATACTTATACTTATTATTATTATTGTTATTTATTAAGTTTAATAGATTTTTGCCGCAATAATACTAATAATTAAGATAATAGTAATAAAATAATAATAATAATAAAATACTAATAAAAATATAATAATAATAATAATATTTAATAATATCAAATGTTATCAAAATTCTCTTATATTCTCACTTTTATCATCAGTATGTTATGATTAATACCAAGTCTGGTTAATTATTTATTATTACCCTAATAATGCCGAAAATCACCAAGAAATCGAAAAAAAACTTCATTTTGGAGTATACTCTCAAAAGGCTATATTTCGCTAGATTTTGCCGCTTTTTCGACTTTTGGGAAATTTTTCTTATACCTTTTTTATATTATATATGGACACAATTCCTGTTATTATAATCATCATAATCATGATTATCATTCATTATACGTTATCATCATCATATATCATTATCATCCATTTATCATTCATCATTATCATCATATTGCAATCTTACCATCATTATTTGCAATTGTTATCATTATTATTGCAATTTTGGAGTATAGTATCTATTTTTGCAATAATACTAAGAACCCACAAAATAATAATAGTAATAAACACTAATAATAACAATAATAAGATTTATAATAATTATTATATCATTATCGTAAGTAGTAATCGTTATACTGTAATTATTACTGTTATAATAATTTCTTATGCGAATTATACTACCAGTCCAAATAATAATATGATAATAATAACAATAATAATACGAATAAACAATATATAAACCAATAGCATATTCTTATTTATCATATAGTACTTAGTATTATTATTGTTATTATACGTTATAATAGATTTTTGGCAATGACTACTAATAATTAAGATAATAGTAATAATAATAATAATAAATAATAATAATAATATAATAATTAATAATAATAATATAAGAATCATTAATAATAATAAGAATAAGAATATAATATTAATACTATTCAAATGTTATCAAAATTATCTTATTCTCACTTTTATCATCATTATTGTTAGGATTTACTACAATTCTGGTAAATTATTATAATTATACCCTAATAATTGCCGAAATCACCAAAGAAATCGAAAAACGTCATTGGAGTTATACTCTCAATATGCTATATTTCGCTAGATTTGCGCTTTTCGATTTTAGGAATGTTTTCTTATACTTTTTTTATATTATATCTGGAACACCATTCCTGTATTATCATCATCATTATCATGATTATCATCATTATTATCGTTATCATCATATATCTCATTTATCATCTCATTATCATCATTATTGCAAAGTATTACAATTCATATTGCATTGTTATCATTATTATTAGCAATTAGTGGAGTTATAGTATATATTTTTGCAATAATACTAAAACCACAACAATAATAATAGTAAGAACAATCATAATAAACAAGAATAACGAGTGATAATAAATTTATTTATATCATTATCTTAATTAGTATGTTATTTACTGTAATTATTACTTGTTATAATAATTATCTTTGCAATTATACTACAGTCCAAAAAATAATAATGATAATAATAACAATAATAAATACGATATAAACAATATTATAACCAATAGCATTAGTATTATTATACTTATACTTATTATATTATTGTTATTATTCAGTTATACTAGATTTTGGCAATAATACTAATAATTTAAGATAATAGTAATAATAATAATAATAATAATAATAATACTTAATAATAATAATAATAATAATAATAATAACTAATAATAATAAAATAATACTAATAATATTAATCATATTCAAATGTTATCCCAAAAATTTCTTATTCTCACTTTTATCATTAATTATTGTTATGATTAATACAATTCTGGTAATTATTATAATATTACCACCTAATAATTGCCGAAATCACCAAAAGAATCGAAAAAACGTCATTTTTGGAGTATACTCTCAAAAGGCTATTATTTCGCCCTAGATTTGCACCGCTTTTTTCGACTTTTGGGATGTTGTTCTTATACCTTTTTATATATTATATATGACACCAAATTCCTGTTATTATCATCATATTATCATGATTATCATCATTATTACGTTATCATCATCATATCATCATTATCATCATCATTATCAAGAATTTGCAATGATTACCATCATTATTGAATTGTTATCAGTATTATTGTCAGATTGAGTTATAGTATATATCTTGCAATAAACTAATACACACAAACAAAAAATAATAGTAATAACAATAATAATAACAATAATAACGCTTTTATAATAAATTATTTATATCATTATCTTAATTAGTATCGTTATTACTGTAATTATTACTGTTCTAATAATTATCTTTGCAATTATACTTACCAGTTCCAAATAATAATAATGTAATAATAACAATAATAATACGAAATAACAATATTATAAACCACTAGCATTATTATTATTATACGTATACTTATTAGCTATTATTGTTGTAATTATTACAGTATAATAGATTTTGGCAATAATACTAATAATTAAGATAATAGTAATAATAATAAAATAATAATAATAATACTAATAATAATAATACTAATAATAAATTAATAATAATATTATAATATTCAAATGTTATCAAAATTCTCTTTATTCCACTTTATCCTATTATTGTTATGATTTAATGACAATTCTGGTAATTATTTCATTATTACCCTAATAATTGCCGAAATCACCAAAGAAATCGAAAAAACGTTCATTTTGGTAGTATACTCTAAAAGGCTATATTTCGCTAGATTTTGCCGCTTTTTTCGACTTTGGGGAAGTTGTTCTTATACCTTTTTTATAGTATATATGGACACAATTCTGTTATTATCATTAATCATTATCATGATTATCATCATTATTATCGTTATCATCATCATTATCATCATTATATCATCATTATCCATCATTATTGCAATTATTACCATCATATTGCAATTGTTATCATTCTTATTGCAATTATTGGAGTTTATAGTATATATTTTTGACAATAATACTTAATAACCACAACAATAATAATAGTAATAACAATATAATAACAATAATAACGATTGTATAATAACTATTTATATTCATCTCTTAAATAGTATCGTTATTACTGTAATAGGTACTGTTATAATAATTATCATTTTGCAATTATACTACCAGTCCAAATAAAATAATGGATAATAATAACAATAATAATACGAATAACAATAGTATAAACTACTAGCAGTATTATTATATAGTATATACTCTATTCTATTTATTTCTAGATTACAGTTGTATAATGATTTTTGCAATAATACTAATAATTAACATAATAGTAAATAATAATAATAATAAAATAATTAAATAATAAAATTAATTAATAATAAGAATAATAATAATAATAATAAATAAATTACTAATAATATTCAATGTTATCAAAATTCTCTTTATTCTCACTTTTATCATCATATTGTTATGATTAATAACAATTCTGCGTAATTATTATCATTATTTACCCTAATAATTGCCGAAATCACCCAAAGAAATCGAATAAACGTCATTTTAGGAGTATACTTCAAAGGCATATTTCGCTAGATTTTGCGCTTTTTCGACTTTTGGAATGTTTTTCGTATACCTTTTTTATATTATATATGGACACAATTCCTGTTATTATAATCATCATTATCATGATTATTCATCATTATTATCGTTACATCCTCATTATCATCATTATCATCATATTATCATCATTATTGCAATTATTACAATCATATGCAATTGTATCATTATTATGCAATATTGGAGTGATAGTATATATTTTTGCAATTAATACTAATAACCACAACAATAAATAATAGTAATAAACAATAATAACGATTTTATAATAATTATTTATATCATTATTCTTAATTAGTATCGTTATTATCTGTAATTATTACTGTTATAATAATTATCTTTGCAATTATATACCAGTCCCAAATAATAATTAATGATAATAATAACAATAATAATACGAAATAACAATATTATAACCACTAGCATTATTATTATATACATTATACTTATTGTCTAGTATTGTTATTAATTACAGTTATAATAGATTTTTTGGCAATAATACTAATAATTAAAATATATAATAATAATAATAAATAATAATAATAATAATAATAATAATAATATATAATAATAATAATAATAATATAATAATAATTAATAATATTCAATTATTCAAAATTCTCTTTATTCTCACTTTTATCATCATTAATTTATGATTAATACAATTTGTAATATATCATATTACCCTAATAATTGACGAAATCACCAATAGAAATCGAAAAAAACGTAATTTAGGAGTATACTCTCAAAAGGCATATTTCGCTAGATTTTGCCGCTTTTTCGATTTGGGAATGTTTTTCTTATACCTTTTTTATATTATATATGGACACAATTCCTGTTATTACATCATCATTATCATGATTATCATCATTATTATCATATCATCATCATTATCATCATTATCATCATATATCATCATTCATCATTATTTCAATTATTACATCATTATTGCAATTATCATTTATTATTGCAATTATGAGTTATAGTATATATTTTGCAATAATACTAATAACCACAACAATAATAATAGTAATAACAATAATAATAACATAATAACGATTTATATATGAATTTATATCATTATCTTAATTAGATTCGTTATTCCTTTACTTATTACTGTTATAATCAATAACTTTGCAATTATACTACCAGTCCAAATAATAATAAATGATAATAATAACAATAATAAAACGAATAACATATTATAACCACTAGCATTATTAATTATTATACTTATGCTTATTTTATTATTGTTATTATTACAGTTATAATAGAGTTTTGGCAATATACTACTAATTAAAGATAATAGTAATAATAATAATAACTATAACTATATCAATAATAATAGCAATAATAGTGATTATAATAATAATAATAATAATAATAATAATAAGATAAAATGATAAAATGATAATAATTAGTATATGTTAATAATTCAAATGTTATCAAATTCTCTTTATTCTCACTTTTATCATCATTATTATTATGATTATACAATTCTGGTAAAAAATATTATCATTATTACCCTAATATTGCCGAATCACCAAGAATCGAAAACCGTCATTTTGGAGTATACTCTCAAAGGCTTATATTTCGCTAGATTTTGCCGCTTTTTTTTCGACTTTTGGGAATTTTTTTTTTCTTATACCTTTTTTATATTATATATGGACACATTCCCTGTTTGATCATCATCATTATCATGATTATCATCATTATTATCGTTATCTCATCATTATCATCATTATCATCATTTCATCATCATTATCATCATTTTGCAATTATTACCATCATTATTGCAATTGTTATCATTATTTTGCGATTATTGGAGTTAATAGTATATATTTTTGCAATAATACTAATACCACAAACAATAATCATATGTAATACAATAATAATCACAATAATAACGATTTTTAATAGTAATTATTTATATCATTCTCTTAATTAGTATCGTTATTTAGTATTATTATATTACTGTTATAATAATTATCTTTGCATTATACTAACCAGTCCAATACTAATCATGATAATAGAACAATAGTAAAACGAATAACCATATTATAACCCTATTCATTATTATTAGTATACTTATGCTTATTATTATATTGTTATTATTACACGTTTATAATAGATTTTTTGCAATAATACTAATAATTAAGATAATATAAATAATAATAATAATATAATAATATAATAATATATAATACTAATATTATTAATTTAAACTAATAATAATAATGATAATATAATAATATTAATAATATTCAAATGTTTTCACATTCCTTCTTTATTCTCACTTTTTTCATCATTTATTATGATTTAAAACTAATTCTGGTAAATTATTATCATTAGTACCCTATAATTGCGCCGAAATCCCAAAGAATCGACAAAAAACGTCATTTTGGAGTATCTCCTCAAAGGCTATATTTCGCTAGATTTTGCCGCTTTTTTTTCGACTTTTGGGAATGTTTTATCTTATACCTTTTTATATTATATATGGCCACATTTCCTGTTATTACATCATCATTTATCATGATTATCATCATTATTATCGTTATCATCATCCTTATCATCATTATCATCTTATCATCATCATTATCATCATTATTTGCCATGATTACCATCATTATTGCAATTGTTACCATTATGAGTGCAATTATTGTGAGTTATAGTATATATTTTTGCAATAATCCTAATAACCACAACATAATAATAGTAATAACATAATAATAACATAATAACGATTTTATATAATTATTTATATCATTATCTTAATTAGTATCGTTAATACTGTAATTTATTACTGTTATAAATAATTATCTTTGCAATTATACTACCAGTCCAAATAATAATAATGGATAAAATAACATACTAAAACGAATAACAGTATTATAAACCACTAGGCATTATTAGTATTATACTTATGCTATTATTAATTATTGTTATTATTACAGTTATAATAGATTTTTTGCAAAATACGAAATAAGATAATAGAATAATAATAATAATAATAATATATAATAATATAATAATAATAATAATATAAAAATAATAATAATAATGATAATACAATAAATATTTAATAATATTCAAATGTTACAAAGTCTCTTTAATTCTCACTTTTATCATCATTTTATTATGATTAATACAATTCTGTAAGTATGTATCCCTTATTACCCTAATAATTGCCGAAATCACCAAAGAAATCGAAAAAAACGTCATTTTGGAGTATACTCTCCGAAGGCTAATATTTTCGCTAGATTTGCCGCTTTTTCTACGTTTGGGAATGTTTTTTTCTTATACCTTTTTTATATTACTATATGGACACAATTCCTGGTATTATCATCCCCAATCCCCCCCCCAATTATCATGAATTATCTCATTATTATCGTTAATCATCATCATTATCATCATTATCATCATCATTATCAGCATATTGCAATTATTACCATCATTATTGCAATGTTAGCATTATATTGCAATTATTGGAGTTATAGTATATTATTTTTTTTGCAATAATACTAATAAACACAACAATATATAGTAATTACAATAATAATACAATAGACCGATTTTATAATAATTATTTATAATCATTATCTTAATTAGTATCGTTAATACTGTAATTATTACTGTTATAATAATTATCTTTGCAATTATACTACCCAAGTCCACATATAATGCTGATAATAATAACCTATAAAACGAATAACAATATTATAACCACCTACATTATTATTATTATAACTATCTTATTATTATTATTGTTATTATACAAGTTTATTATAGAATTTTTGGCTAATAATAACTAATGATTAAGATAATAGTCATAATAATAATACTAATAATATAATAAGTAATAATAATCATAATAAAATAATAATAATAATAATAATAATAATAAATGATAATAATAAGAATATTAATAATATTCACATGTTATCACAATTCTCTTTATCCTCACTTTTATCATCATTATTATTATGATTAAATAACAATTCTGGTAATTAATTATCATTATTACCCCTAATAATGGCCGAAATCCCAAGAAATCGAAAAACACGTCATTTTTGGAGTATACGCTCAAAGGCTATATTTCGCTAGATTTTGCCGCTTTTCTTTTTTCGACTTTTGGTAATGTTTTTCTTATACCTTTTTTCTATTTATTATGGACACAATTCTGTTCTATCATCATCATCTCATGATTATTCATCATTATTATCGTTATCATCATCATTATCATCATTATCATCATTATCATCATCATTATCCATCATATTGCAATTATTACCTCAATTATTGCAATTGTTAATCATTATTATTTGCAATTATTGGAGTTATAGGTATATCTTTTTGCAATAATACAATAATAACACAACAATAAATAATAGTGAATCTAACAATAATAAACAATAAGTACCGATTTTTATAATATTATTATTTATATCATTATCTGAATTATATCGTTATTACTGGGAATTATTCTGTTATATATAATTATCTTTGCATTATACTACCAGTCCCAATAATAAATAATGGAATAATAACAATAATAAACGAATAACATATTTAAACCACTAAGCATTATTATTATTATACTTATGCTTATTATTAGTGGGTATTGTTATTTTACAGTTATATAGAATTTTTTTTGGCAATAATACTAATAATTAATCATAATAGTATAATATAATAATAATAATAATAATCATACTAATAATTATAATATAATAATAATAATAATAATAATAAAGTAATAATAATAATGATATAATAAGAATATTAGAATATTTCAAATGTTATCAAAATTCTCTTTATGTCCTCCTTTTATCATCATTATTAATTGCATGATTATACCATTCTTGTAATTATTATCATTATTACCCTAATACTTGCCGAAATCACCAAGAAATCGAAACCGGTCATTTGGGAGTATAATCCAAAAGGCTATATTTTTCGCTAGATTTTGCCGCTTTTTTCGACTTTTGGGAATGTTTTTCTTATCATTTTTTATATTATATATGGACACAATCCCTGTTATTATCTCATCATTATCATGATTATCATCATTAATTATCGTTATCATCATCATTACATCATTATCATCATTATCATCATCATTATCATCATTTATTGCGAATTATTACCATCATTATTGCATTGTTATCATTATTATTGCAATTATTGGGTTATAGTATATATTTTTGCAATAATCTATAACACAACATAATAATAGTAATAACATAATATAACATATAAAAGATTTTTATAATAATCAGTTATATCATTATCTTATTAGTATCGTTTTACTGTAATTATTACTGTTATAATAATTATCTGTTGGCACATTATCTACCCGGGGTAGTTCCAAATAATATATGATAATATAACTAATAAAACGATACAATTTATAACCACTAGCATTATAGTATTATACTTATGCTTTATTATTGATTTAGTGTTATTATTACAGGTTAAATTAGATTTTTTTGGCAATAATACTAATAATTAAGGATAAAGTAATAATTAAAAATAATAATAATATAATATAAAAATAATATAATAAGAATATAATAATAATAATATAATAATATAATAATAATATTAATAATATATTAATACTATACAAAATGTTGATCAAAATTCTCTTTATTCTCACTTTATCATCAGTCTTATTATGATTTAATACAATTCTGGTATTATTATCATTATTACCCTAATAAATTGCCGAAATCACCAAGAAATGAAAAAAACGTCATTTTGGGTATACTCGCAAAAGGCTATATTTCGCTAGTTTTGGCCTCTTTTTCGACTTTTGGGAATGTTTTTTCTTAGACCCTTTTTATATTATATATGGAACACAATTCCTGTTATTATCAGCATCATTATATGATTATCATCAGTATTAATCGTTTCATCATCATTATCATCATTAATCAATCATTATCATCATATTTCATCATTATTGCAATTAATTACATCATTATTGCAATTGTTATCATTTTATTGCTATTATTGGAGTTTATAGTATATATTTTTTGCAATCAATAACCACAACAATAAGAAAAGTAATAACAATAATATAATAACAATAATACTATTTATACTAATTATTTACTATCATTATCTTAATTAGTATCGTTATTACTGTAATTATTACTGTTATAATAATTAATCTTTGCATTATACTACCGTCCAAATAATAAAATAAAAAAATGAAATAATAACAATTAATAAACGAATAACAATATTATAAACCACTACATTATTATTATTATACTTATGCCTTATTATTATTACTTGTTCATGATTACGTTATAATCGATTTTTGGCAATAATACTAATAAGTTAAGATAATATAATAATAATAATAATAATAATAAGAATATAATAATAATAATAAGAATATAATAATATACTAGATAATAATAATATATATATGATAGTAATATAAATATAATAATATTCCAATGTTTATCAAAATTCTCTTTATTTCACTTTTATCTCATTATTATTATGATTTATACAATTCTTGGTAATTATTATCATTATTACTCCCTAATAATTGCCGAAATCACCAAAAAATCCGAAACACGTCATTTTGGAGTATACTCCAAAAGGCTGATATTTCCGCTAGATTTTGCCGCTTTTTCGACTTGTTTGGGAATGTTTTTCTTATACCTTTTTTTATATATATATGTACACATTCCTGTTATTATCATCATCATTATCTGATTATCATCATTATTATCGTTTCTCATCATCATTATCATCATTATCATCATCATTATCATCATTATTGCATTATTACCATGCATTTTGCAATTGTTTTCATTATTATTGCAATTATTGGATTATAGTATATATTTTTGCATATACTAATACCCACAACAATAAATCATAGTATACAATAAATAATAACAATATACGATTTATTAATAATTAATTTATATCATTATCTTAATTAGTATCGTGGGTAAGTACTGTAATTTATTACTGTTATAATATTTCTTTGCATTATCCTACAGTCCCAAATAATAATAATGAATAATAATACCATAATAAAACGAATAACAATATTATAACCACTAGCAATTATTATTATTATACTTTTTTAAATGCCTTATTAGTTATTATTGTTATGATACAGTTATAATAGATTATTTTTGGCAAATAATACTAATAATTAAGATAATAGTAATAAATAAATAATAATATAATATATAATAATAATAATAATAATAATAATAATAATAATAATAATAATAATAATATAATATAATATATCATGATAATAAAATATATTAATAAATCAAATGTTATCAAAATTCTCTTATTCTCACTTTTTATCATCATTATTATTATGATTAATACAATTCTGGGAATTATTATCATTATTCCCTAAATATTGCCGAAATCACCAAAGAATCGAAAAAACGTCATTTTTCTTTTGGAGTATACTCTCAAAAAGGCTATATTTTGCGATTTTTTCCGCTTTTTTGACTTTTGGGAATGTTTTTTTTATACCTTTTTTTTATTATATAGGACACAATTTGTTTTTATATCATCATTATATGATTATCAATTTTTATCGTTATCATCTCATTATATCATTATCATCATTATCTCATCATTATCATCATTATTCAAATTCCCTCATTTTAAGTTACATTATTATTTCAATTTTTGGGGGTTTTAGATATATTTTTTCAATAAAACTAATAAACCCCAACAATAATAATAGAATAACAATAAAAAACAATAATAAAGATTTTATAATAATTATTTTTATCATTATTTAATTAGTATCGTTATTACTGTAATTATTACTGTTATAATAATTTCTTTGCAATTAATACCAGTCCAAAAATAATAAAGATAATAATAACAATAATAAAAAAGAATAACAATATTATAACCATAGCATTAAAATTATTTAAATTAGTTATTATTTTTATTGTTATATTTAAATTATAAAGATTTTTGGCAATAATACAAAATTAAGATAAGTAATAATTTAAAAATAAATAATAAAATAATAATAATAATAATAATAAAAAATAATAAAAAAAAAAAATAATAATTTAAAAATAATTAAATTTAAAAAAATTTTTTTTATTTAAAAAATTTAAAAAATTTTTTTTTTTTTTTTTTTTTTTTTTAAAAAAAAGGGGAAAAAAAAAAAAAAAATTTTAAAAACCCAAAAAATTTAAAAAAAATTTTTTTTAAATTTAAAGGTTTTTTTTTTTTTTTTTAAAAAGGGAAAATTTTTTTTTTTTTTTTATTTTAAAAAAAATTTAAAATTATAAAATTAATTTAAACATTATTATTTTTTTCCCAAAAAAAAAAAAAAAAAAATTTTTTTTTATTTTTTAAATTTTTAAAAAAAAATTTGTAAAAATATTAAAAAAAAAAAACCAAAAAAAAATTTTTTTTTCAATTTTTTAAAAAAAAAATTTTTTAATTTTTTTTTTTTTTTTTAATTTTTTGAAATTTTTTACCCAAAAAAAAATTTTTTAAAAATTAAAAAATTTTAAAAAAAAAAATTAAAAAAAAAAAAAAAAAAAATAAAATTTTAAAAAAAAAAAATAATAATAAAAAAAAAAAAAATTAAAAAAAAAAATTTTTAAAAAAAATTTTTTTTTTAAAAAAAATAATTTTTAAAAATTTTAAAAATTTTTTTTTTTTTTAAAAAATTTTTTTTTTTTAAAACAAAAAAAAAACTTTTTTTTAAAAAAAAAAAACCCCCCCTTTTTGGGGTTTTTTTTTTTTTTTTTTTTTAAAAAAAAGGGTTTTTTTTTTTTTTAAATTTTTTTTTTTTTTTTTTTCATTATCCTATTATCAAATTTTTTTAAATTTTTTTCCCCCCCAAAAAAAAATTTTTTTTTTTTTTTAATTTTTTATTTTTTGAAAAATTAAATCATTATCATCATTATCATCATCTATCTCATTATTGCAAATTACCATCATTATTGCAATTGTTATCATTATTATTGAATTATTGGAGTTAGTATATATTTTTGCAATAATACTAAAACCACAACAATATAATAGTTTAAAAACAATAATAATAACAATAATAACGATTTTATAATAATATTTTTATCATTATCTAATTAGTATCGTTATTACGTAATTATTACTGTTATAATTTAATTATCTTGCAATTATACTACCAGTCCAATAATAATAATGATAATAATATATAATATAATAATAAAATTAATAATGAATAAATTATAAATAGATTATTATTAATAATACTAATCTTAATTATATATAATTAATAATAAAATAATTATTATGATAATATAATAATAATAATAATAAATAATAATAATATAAAATAATAATAATAATAATAATAATATTAATAATATAAATTTTCAATTTTAATTTAATTTTATATAATATATGATTAAAATTCTGTTATTATAATCTATTACTCTATTATGCCGATATCACAATAATCATAAATCTTTGTATCTTTAAAGCTATATTGCCAAATTCAATATTTACTTTTGGAATGTTTTCTTACTTTTTTTATATTGGAATTTTCCTTATTTCATTATATATGATTTTCATATATTATTGTTATATATATTACATCTTTATATTATCACATCATTATCATTTATCATCATTATTATCATTATCAATTTATCATCATATAATTTATATCAATATTATATCATTATTAATTATTACCACATTATTAATTATAATAATATATACAATTATGATTTATATAATTTTTAATAATATAACAATAATAATTATAATAGTAATAATAATCAAATAACATTTAAAAATATTATATAATATACTATAATAAAGTATTACTAATATTATTATAATATTATTTTAATTATACTATTAATAATAATAATTGATAATAATATAATTAATAAATTAAATTAATAATAATTTTATATATTATAATACATATATTAATTAATAAAATATAATAATATATAATATAAAATAAATACTAATAAATTCAATTTTCAAATGCTTTATTCTATTATCCTTATTATTATTTATAATTTGGTATATTATTTATTATTATATTATCATACAAATCAAATCGTTATTTATCATATCATCAATTAATCATATTTTCATATATTTATGCTATTTTCACTTTTGAATGTTTTTATTATTACCTATTTTGAATTATATGACAATTCTGTTATTATCATATATTATATGATTATCATATAATATACAATACATATATATATTATATCATTATCATATCATTATCATCATTATTAATTATTACATCATTATTAATTTTATCATTATTATTGCAATTATTAGTTATAATATATTTTGCAATAATACAATAACCACAATAATAATAATTATATACAATAATAACAATTAATGATTTTAAATATATATTTTATCATTATCTTAATTAGTATGTTATTACTTAATTAATATTTATAATAATATATATTGAATTATTAATATCAAATAATAATAATATAATAATAATAATAATAAAAAATAAAATTTTAAACCATAATTATTATTATTATATTATACTTATTATTATTATATTTTTATTACGTTATAATATTTTTGCATAATACTATAAATTAAAATAGTAATAATAATATATTATAATATATAATAATAATAATATATAATAATAATTTATATATATAATAAGAATGTATATAATTATATTATTATTCAAATGTTTAATCTCTCTTATTTCACTTTTATATCATTATTATATCATTAATACATTCTTATTATTATCATTATTACCCATAATATTCGAAATCACAAATTAAATAAAAAATCATTTGGAGTATATTCAAAGGCTATATTTTCGCTAATTTTGCCGCTTTTTCATACTTTTGGAATTTTTTTATACATTATTTTATATTATATATGAACAATTCCTAGATATATTATATATAATTATTAATTATCACATTATTATCGTTATATATCATTATCATCTATTATCATATTATCATATATACATCATTATTGCAATTATTACCATCATTATTGCAATTGATATATATTATTGCAATTAATTGGATTATATATATATTTTAATAATATAATAACACTAAAATAATAATATAATAACAATAATAATAAAATAATAACGATTTTATAATAATTATTTATATATATTAATTATATACGTTATTACTTAATATTACTGTTATAATAATTATCTTTGAATTATATACCATCCAAATAATAATAATGATAATAATAACAATAATAAAACGAATAACAATATTATAACCACTAGATTATTATATTATAATTATGCTATTATTAGTATTGTTATTATGACAGTTATAATAGATTTTTGGCAATAATACTAAGAATTAGATAATAGTAATAATAATAATAATAATAATAATAATAATAATAATATAATAATAAAATAATAATAATAATAATAATAATAATAATAATAATAATATGATAATAATAATAATATTAATAATATGCAAATGTTATCAAAATTTATTATTTCACTTTTATCATCAGATTATTAGATTAATACAATTCTGGTATATTATCATATACCCTAATAATTGCCGAAATCACCAAAAGAAATAGAAAAAAAAAAGTACATTGTGGGAGTATACTCTCAAAGGCTATATTTCGCTAGATTTTGCCGCTTTTTAGACTTGTGGGAATGTTTTCTTAACGTTTATATATAGATGACCAATTCTGTTATGATCACATCATTATAAGATTATTCCCCCCCCCCCCCCCACCTCCCCACTTCCCCCCCCCCCCCCCCCCCCCCCCCCCCTCCCCCCCCCCCCCTCATTATTATCGTTATCATAAAATTCTCATCATTATCATCATTCTCATCATACATTATCATCATTATTGCATTTATACCATCCATTATGCCAATGTTATCATGTATTATTGCAATTATTGGAGTATAGTATATAGTTTGCAGAATCTAATAACCACAACAATAATAATAGTAATAAAACAATAATAAATAACAATATAACGATTTTATAATAATTATTTATATCATTTATCTTAATTAGATCGTTATTACTGTAAATTATTACGTTATAATAATATCTTTGACAATTAACTCACCAGTCAAATAATAATAATGATAATAAGAACAATAATAAAACGAATAACAATATTAAACCACTAGCATTATATTATATAACTTATGCTATATTATTATGTATATTACAGTTATAATAGATTTTGGCTAATAATACTAATAATTAAGATAATAGTAATTAATAATAATAAGGTAATAATAATAATAATAATAATAATAATAATAAAATAATAATAATAATAATAATAATTAATAATAATAATAATACTAATGATAATAATAATATATTAATAATATTCAACGTTATCAAAATTCTCTTTATCTCACTATTTTATCATATTATATTATGATTAATACAATTCTGGTAATTATGATCATTATTACCTAATAATGCCGAAAAATCACCCAAAGAAATCGAAAAAAACGTCATTTTGGAGTATACTCTCAAAAGGCTATATTTCGCTAGATTTTGCCGCGTTTCGACTTATTGGGAATGTTTTTCTTATACCTGTTTATATTATATGATGACACAATTCATGTTATTATCATCATCATTATCATGATATATCATATTATCTGTATCATCATCATTAATCTCCATTATCATCATTATCATCATCATATCATCATTATTGCAATATTACCCTCATTATGGCCAATTGTTATCATTATTATTTTTACAATTATTGGGAGTATAGTATATATGTTGCCAAATACTAATAACCACAACAATAATAATATAGAACAATAATAATAACAATAATAACGATTTTAAATAAAATTATTTATATCATATCTTACTTAGTATCGTTATTACTGTAATTATTACTGTTATAATAATTAATCTTGCAATTATATTACCAGTCCAAATAATAATAAGGATTAATAATAAACATAATAAAACGAATAACAATAGTAGAACCACTAGCATTATTATTATTATAACTTATGACTATTTATTATTGTTATTATTACAGTCATATAGATTTTTTGGCAATAATACTAAGAATTAAGATATGAGTAATAATAATAATAATAATAATAATAATTTAATCAATAATAAATAATAATAAAATAATAATAATAATAATAATAATAATAATAATAATTAATAATGATAATTAATCATTAATATGTAATAATATTTCAAATGTTATCAAAAATCTCTTTATCCACTTTTAATCATCATATTTTATGATATACAATCTGGTAATATATCATTATTCACATAAATAATTGCCGAAATCACCAAAGAAATCGAAAAAAACGTCATTTGGAGTATACTCTCAAAAGGCTATATTTCAGAGAGATGGATTGGGCGCTTTTCGACTTGGGAATGTTTTTTTATACCTTTTATATTCTCTATGGAACACAATTCCTGTTATTATAATCATCATTATCAGATTCTCCTCTATTATCGTATCATCATTCATTTCATCATTATCATCATATCATCATCATTATCATATTATTGCAAATGTATTACCATCATTATTGCATTGTTATCAATTATTGCAATATGAGTTTTATTAGTATATATTTTGCAAATAATACTAACACAACCAACAATAAATAATAGTAAAACAATAATAATACGATAATAAGATTTTTATAATAATTATGTAGATCATTATCTTAATTAGATCGTTATTACTGTAATTTATTACTGTTTATAATAATTATCTTTTGCAATTATACTACAATGGGTCAAATAATAATAATTGATAATATAACAAATAATAAAACGAAATAAACCAAAATTATAACCACTAGCAATATTATATAATAATTAAGATAATAGTAATAATAAATACATAATAATAATAATAATATATATATAATAAATAATAATAATAATATATCCATAATAAATTATAATAATTATATATAAAATATTAATTATATATCAACAATTCCCCTTTTATCTCATTTATCATGATTATCATATTATTATCGTTATCATCATCATTATTACATTACATCATTATCAAACATCATATCATCATATTGCAATATTACCATCATATTGCAATTGTTATCATATTATTGCAATTATTGGAGTTATAGTAATTTTTTCAATATTACTTAATACCAAACATAATAATAGTAATAACAATCATAATACAATAATAACGATTTATAATAATTATTTAATCATTATCTTAATTAGTATCGTTATTACTGTAATTATTACTGTTATAATTAATTATCTTGCAATTATATACAGTCCAAATAATAATAATGATATAATAAATAATTAAAACGAATAACAATATTAAACACTAAACATATTATTATTATACTTATAGTTATTATTATTATTTATTATTACAGTTATATAGATTTTTTGGCAATATATAATAATTAATATAAATATAATAATAATAATAATAATAATAATAATAATAATAATAATAATAATATTAATATAATAATATTATTATTATTCAATGTTATCAAAATTCTCTTTATTCTCACTTTTATCATCATTAGTTATTATAGATTAATACAATTTTGTGTAATTATGAATCATTTATTACCCTAATAATTGCGAAATCAACAAAGAAATCGAAAAAAACTCCATTTGGGTATACTCTCAAAAGGCGATATTTCGCTAGATTTGCCGCTTTTTCGATTTTGGAAGTTTTTCTTATACCCTTTTTCTATTATATATGGCACAATTCCTGTTAAATCATCCTCTTATCATGATTATATACTATTTATCGTTAAATCATCATCATTATCATCATATCTCATTGATCATACTATCGCATAATCTCATTATTGCAATATTACCATCCATTATTGCAATGTTATCATTATTATTGCAATTAATGGATGTTATAGATATATTTTGGCAATCACTACTAATACTAACAAAAATAATCATAGTAAGAACAATAATAATAACAATACATAACGATGTTTATAATTAAATTATTTATATCAGTATCTTAATTAGTATCGTTATTACTGTAATTTTTACGTTATAATAATTTCTTTGCAATTAATCCTACCAGTCCAATAATAATAATGGTAATAATAAAATAATAAAACGAATAACAATATTAAACCACTAGCATTATTATTATTTATACTTATGCTTTATTATTATTATTGTTATTATTACAGTTATATAGTTTTTTTGGGCATAATACTAGTAATTAAGATAATAGTAATAATAATAATAATAATAATAATAATCATAATAATAATATAATAATAATATAATAATAATAATAAAATATAATAAGAATCATAATGCTAGATAATAATAATATTTAATAATATTCAAATGTTATCAAATTCTCTTATTTCTCACTTTTATCATCATTATTATTAGGATTATACACTTCTGGTAATTATTATCATTATTACCCTAATAATTGCCAAAAATCAGAAGAAAAATCGAAAAAACGTCATTTTGGGTATACCTCTCAAAAGGGCTATATTTCGCTAGAGTTTGCGCTTTTTCGAACTTTTGGAATGTTTTTCTATACTTTTTTATATTATAATGACACAGTTCCTGTGTATGTCATCATCATTATCATGATTATCATCATTATTATCGTTATCAAGCATCATTATATCATTATCATCATTATCATATCATTATCTCATTATTGCAATTTATTACCATCATTATTGCAATTGTTATCATATTATTGCAATTATTGGAGTTCTAGTATAATTTTTTTGGCAATAATACTAATAACCACAACAGATAATAAGTAATCCCACAATAATAACAATAATAAAACGATTTATAATATTATTTAATCTCATTATCTTAATTAAGTATCGTTATTACTGTAATTATTACTGTTATAATAATTTCTTTGCATTATACTCCAGTCCAATAATAATAATGATAATAATAACCATAATAAAACGAATAACAATATTTAACCACTAGCATTATTATTATTATACTTATGCTTATTATTATTATTGTTATTATTAAAGTTATAATAGATTTTTTGGCAATAATACTAATAATTAGATAATGTATATAATAATATAATAATACTAATTACTATAATAATAATATATATAATAATAATAATAATAATAATAATAATAATAATGATGAATAAGAATAATATTAATAATTTCAAATGTTTCACATTCTCTTTAGTCTCACTTTTTATCATCATTATTATTATGATTAATACAATGCTGGTATTATTATCATTATTACCCCTAATAATTGCGAAATCACAAAGAAATCGAAAAACGGATCATTTTGGCGTATACTCTCAAAGGCTATATTTCCGTAGATTTTGCCGCTTTTCTCGACTTTTGGTAATGTTTTTCTTATACCTTTTTTATATTTATATATGTACACAATTCCTGTTATTATCATCATCATTATCATGAATTATCATCATTATTTATCGTTATCATCATCATTTATCATCATTATCATCATTATCATCATCATTATCATCATTATTGCAATTATTACCATCATTATTGCAATTGTTTATCATTATTATTGCAATTAGTGGAGTTATAGTATATCTTTTTGCATAATACTAATAACGCACAACATAATAATAGTAATAACACAAGAATAACAATAATAACGATTTTATAATAATTATTTATATCACTATCTTAATTAGTATCGTTATTACTGTAATTATTCTGTTTATAATAAGTTATCTTTGGCAATTATACTACCATTCCAAATAAATACATGATAATAATAAAAATAATAAAACGATAACAATATTATACCACTAAGCATATATTATTTTATACTTATGCTTATATTATTATTGTATTATTACAAGTTATAATAGATTTTTTGGCAATAGATACTATAGTTAAGATACTAGTAAATAATAATAATAATCCAATAATAATAATAATAATAATAATCATAATAATAATAATAATAAGAATACTAATAATATAATAATAATGATAATAATAATAATATTAATAAATTCAAATGTTATCAAAATTCTCTTTATTCTCACTTTTATCATCATTATATTAGGATTAATACAATCCGTGGTAATTATTTATCATTATTACACTAATAATATGCCGAACTCCCAAAGAAATCGAAAAACGTCATTTTGGAGTATACTCTCAAAATGCTATATTTCGCTTAGATTTGCCGCTTTTTCGACTTTTGGGAATGTTTTTTCTTATACCTTTTTTAATATTTAATATGACACAATTCCTGTTAATTATCATCATCAATTATCATTATTATCATCATTATTATCGTATCATCATCTTATCATCATTATCATCATTATCATCATCATTATCATCATTTTGGCAATTATTACCATCATTATTGCACTTGTTTATCATTATTATTGCAATTATTGGATTATAGAATTATATATTTTTGCAATAATACTAATAACCACAACAATATCATATAATACAATAATAATAACATAATAACGATTTATAATAATTATTTATATCATTAAAATCTTAATTAGTATCGTTATTACTGTAAGTATTACTGTTATAATAATTATCTTTGCATTATACTACCATCCAAATAATAATAATGATAATAATAACAATAATTATAACGAATAACAATATTATAAACCACTACTTATTATTATTAGACTGTATGCATTATATTATTTATTGTTATTATTACGTATAATAGATTTTTTGGCTTATACGATAATTAAGATATATAATAATAATAATAAATCATAATATAATATATAATAATATAAATAATAATAATACAATAATAAATAATAATTAATAATAATAAGATATGAATAATCATAAGATATTATAAATTCAAATGTATCAAAATTCTCTTTATTCTCACTTTTATAAATCATCATTATTATTATGATTAATACAATTTCTGGTAATTATTATCATTTATTACCCTAAAATTGCGAAAATCACCAAAGAAATCGAAAAACGTCATTTTGGAGTATCTCTCAAAAGGCTAAGTTCGCTAGATTTTGCCGCTTTTTCGAACTTTTGGGAATGTTTTTCTTATCCGTTTTTATATATATATGGACACAATTCCTGTTTATTACATCATCATTAATCATGATTATCATCATTATTATCGTTAATCATCATCATTATCATGCATTATCATCATTATAATCATCATTATCATCATTATTGCAATTATTACCATCATTATTGGCCAATTGTTATCATTATTATTCAATTATTGTGAGTTATAGTATATATTTTGGCAATAATACTAATAACCACACCAATAATAATAGTAATAACAACAATAATAACATAATAACGATTTTATAATAATTATTTTATATCATTACTTAATTATGTATCGTTATTACTGTAATTATTACTGTTATACTAATATTTTTGCAATTATACTACCAGTCCAAATAATAATAACTGATAAAATAATAACAAAATAAACGAATAACACATTATTTTTTTTTATAACCACTAGCATTATTATTATTATACTTATGCTTATTATTATTATTGTTTTATACAGTTATAATAGATTTTTTGGCAATAATAACTAATAATAAGAAATGTAATAATAATACATAATAATAATAAACATAATAATAATAATATAATAATATAATAATATATAAAATAATAATCATATAATAATAATGATAATAATAATAATATAATATATTCAAATGTTATCAAATTCTCTTTATTCTCACTTTTATCATCATTAATTATTATGATTAATACAATTCTGTGTAATTATTATCATTATTACCCTAATAAAATTGCCGAAATCACCACAGAAATCGAAAAAACGTCATTTTGGAGTTACTCTCAAAGGCCTATATTTCGCTAGATTTTTGCCAGCTTTTTCGACTTTTGGGAATTGTTTTTCTTATACCTTTTTTATATTATTATGGGACACAATTCCTGTTATTATCATCATCATTATCATGATTATCTCATTATTATCGTTATCATATCATTATCATCATTTCATCATTATCATCATCATTTATCATCATTATTGCAAATTATTACCATCATTATTGCAATTGTTATCATTATTATTGCATATGGAGTTATAGTATATATTTTTGCAATAATACTAATAACCACAACAATTAATAATAGTATAACATAATAATAACAATAATACGATTTTATAATAATTTTTATATCATTATCTAATTAGTATCGTTATTACTGTAATTATTACTGTTATAATAATTATCTTTGCATTATACTACCAGTCCAAATAATAATCATGATAGTAATAAAAATAAAACGAATAACAATATTATAACCACTAGCATTATTATTATTATACTTTATGCTTATTATTATTATTGTTATTATTACAGTTATAATAATTTTTGTGGAAATAATACTATCATTAAGATAATAGTAATAATAATAATAATAATAATAATAATAATAATAATAATAATAATAATACTAATAATAATAATACTAAATAATAATATAATATAAGATCATAGTATACTGTTAATATATTCAAATGTTATCAAAATTCTCTTATTCTCACTTTTATCATCTCATTTATTATTATGATTAATACATTCTGGTATTATTCTCATTATTACCCTAATAATTGCCGAAATCACCAACGAAATCGAAAACGTCATTTTGGAGTATACTCTCAAAGGGCTATATTTTCGCTAGATTTTGCCGGCTTTTCGACTTTTGGGAATGTTTTTCTTATACTTTTTTATATTATATATGACACTTCCTGTTATTATCATAATCATTATCATGATTATCAGCATTATTATCGTTACATCTCATTATCATCATTATCATCATTATCAATCATCATTATCATCATTAATTGTCAATTAATTTACACATTATTGCAATTGTTATCATTATTAATGGTGGCAATTATTGGAGTTATAGTATATATTTTTGCATTATACTAATAAACCACACACAATAATCATAGTGTAATAACAACAATAATACATAATAACGATTTTATAATAATTATTTATATCTTATCTTAATTTGTATCGTTAAATTTACTGGTAATTTATTACTGTTATAATTATCTTTGTTCAACTATACTACCAGTCCAAATAATAATAATGATAATAAATAACCAATAATAAAACGAATAACAATATTATAACCACTAGCATTATTATTATTATACTTATGCTTATTATTATTATTGTTTTTTATTAACAGTTTATATATGATTTTTTGGCAATATACGAATAATTAAGATAATGTAATAATAATCATAAATAAATAATAATAATAATATAAATAATAATAATAGAAAAATAAGAATAATAAAATACATAATAATAATAATGAATAATATAATAATATTAAAAAAAAAATCTTCAATGTTTATCAAAATTCTTTTATTCTCACTTTACATCATTATTATTATGATTAATACAATTCTGGTAAATTATTATCATTAATTTACCCTAATTAATTTGCCGAATCACCAAGAAATCCGAAAAAAACTCATTTTGGAGTATACTCTCAAAAGGCTATATTTCGCTAGATTTTGGCCGCTTTTTCGACTTTTGGGAATGTTTTTCTTATACCTTTTTTATATTATATAAAAAAATTGGGGGACCCAACAATTCCTGTTATTATCATCATCATTATATCATGATTATACATCATTATTATTCGTTATCATCATCATTATCATCATTATCATCATTATCATCATCATTACATCAACATTATTGAATTATTACCATCATTATTGCAATTGTTATCATTATTATTGCATTATTGGGTTATGTATATATTTTTGCCAATAATACTATACCCAACAATAATAATAGTAATAACAACAAATAATAACATAATAAGTTTTTATAATAATTATTTATATCATTATCTTTAATTAGTATCGTTATTACTGTACTTATTTACTTGTTATAATAATTATCTTTGTGCAATTATACTACCAGGTCCGAACTAATAATAATGATAATAATAACATAATAACACGAATAACAATATTATAACCACTAGCATTATTATCTATTATTACTTTGCTTTTATTATTATTGTTTATTATTACATTTAGAATAGATTTTTTTGGAATAATACTAATAATTAACAGATAATAATAATAATACTAATAATATAATAATAATAATAATACTAATAATAATAATGATAATAATAATAATTATATTAATATTCAATGTTATCAAAATTCTCTTTATTCTCACTTTTTTGTCATCATTATTATATGATTAATCAATTCTGGTAATTATTATCCTTATTACCCTAATATTGCCGTAAACAAAAAAAATCACCAAGAAATCGAAAAAAACGTCATTTTGGAGTATACTCTCAAAAGGCTATATTTCGCTAGATTTGCCGCTTTTTCGACTTTTTGTGATGTTTTTTTCACGTTAAAATCCTTTTTTATATTATATATGGACCAATTCCTGTTTATTATCATCTCATTATCATGATTATCATCATTATTATCGTTTATCATCATCCATTTATCATCATATCATCATTATCATCATCATTATCATCATTATTATTGAATTATTATCCATATTTTAATTTTATATTATTATTCAATTTTATTATATATATATTTTTTCAATAATACTAATAACCAAATAATAAATAATAACAAATAATAACATAATATACGATTTTAATAATTATTTATATCATTATTTTATTATTCTTATTCTTGAATTATTATGTATAATAATAATTAATTACAATATACTACACCAATATATTAATATAATAATAAAATATAATAATATATAATATTATATAAATAATTATATTAATTATATATATTTATTATATAATAATTATTAATATAAAATTTATAATAATAATATAAAATTCAATATATTTCTATATATTATAATCCTTTATTTATTAATAAATTCATGTTATTAAATTATTTATTCCTAATATTCTAATATTATAAGTAAAACGTTATGTATTATTATCTTATAAGCCATATTAATCGATTTTACCAATAATTTCAACATTTTGGATTTCTTCTCAGTTATATTATAGATTTTCCTTTTTATCATTTGGAATTATTATACATTTTTATAGTTATATATCAAATTCCTTATTATCATCATCATTATCATCATTATCACATTATTATAGTTATTATCATCATTATTAGCATTATTATCATTATCATTCATTATTATGATTATTATATATTACAATATCAATGCTATCATTATTATTCAATTATGAATATATATACATTTTAATAACAATATACTAAATAAAATAATAATATTAATTATAATATAAATAATAATTTTATAATAATTATTTAAATATATCTAATATATATATTAATGATAATATTACGTATAATAATTAACTTTATTATACTACATCTAATATATAATCTTAATAAATATAAAATTTACAATATTCATAACTAATTTTATTATTTAATTATTATATTAATATATATTAATTATAATAGATAATTATGAAAATTAATAATAATATAATATAATAATATATAATAATATAATATAATTAATATATAATATATATTAAATTTAATAATTTATATTATATTATATCATTATTATAATATATTAATAATATTCAAATGTATAATTCTCTTTATTCTATTTTTCAATCATTATATATTAATACAATTCTGGTATTTTTGAATTATCAACTAATTGCCAAAATACAAACATTTTTAAGTCATTTTGATTATCTTAAATGTATATTTCGTAGAATTCCTTTTTCATTATGAATTTATTTTATCACTTTATATATTATATACAAATTATATTATCATCATTATCATCATGATTATCATCATTATTTGCTTATACATCTATTAGTTTATCATCATTATATAATATTATCATATATATAATTATTTACATCATTATTAATTATATCATTAATAATATTATTAGATTATATATATATATTTTTGCATAATATATACCAAATAATAATAATAACAATAATAATAAATAATAACATTTATAATATATTTTAATTATCTTAATATTGTATTATGTAATATTATTATAATAATTATCTGAATATACTACCATCAATAAATAATATAATAATAAAATATTAAAAATACAATATTTACCATGCATATTATTATATATATATTTATATTTATTATTTATATATTAAATAATTTTTTAATATACTAATATTATATATAAATATATATATAATAATATATAATATATAATAATATAATAATTTAAAATAATAATAATTAATGAAATAATATTTAAAATAATAT
>NW_023652812.1:0-5141 GCF_015228065.2 Penaeus monodon
CCCAACCAGTGGGGGCCCCCTTCCCCGCCCCCTGGGTTAAGGGTGGTGGGGGGGGGGGGAGGGATAGGGGGCAACTGCGAGGTGTTGTTTTTTTATAGTGCATTGCTTTTGGGGTTTTATTGTTGCCTTCTTTTTTTTAGTTATGGGGTTTAAAAAGTGAGAATGGGGGTAAAAATAGTAATAATAAAATGATAAACCAGTTATTGTAGTGTAGAAAAGTAGCGGAATATAGTAGTAGTCTATACACAGCCAACAGTAGTAGTGCAGTTAGCAGTAGTATCATTTCATTATTATCCCATTACATCTCAGTAAAACCCATACCACAAAAACCTGCACCATTCATCCCAAAAACCAAAGACCATATCCCAAAAACCCCAAAACCAGAACCATATTTCCACACAAGCAAACCAAAGAACCATGCATATCTAATTAAGGGTCCATACCCGGGGGTTCCGTGACAAAAGCGCCGAGTGCCTGCAGTACAGAGCGGGATGGTCACCTAGCACGGCGCCCGTCTTTGTTTCATTCATTTATGTTATTTTCATCTTCAACTTTCATGATATTGTAGTTTTGCATTCCATAATGTTCTCTGCCTCCGTTTGTCCGAAAGTCGAAAATTTATATCAATTTTTATTATACTTATATTTTCTTTGGAGGTTGTTTTGTATTCCACAATAAAAAGAGCTTTTGTCTGGAAATTTTTTTTTTTTTAATGAGGCTCATTATTAATAATGGTTTAGAAAACCATTGATAAGGGTTCCTATAATTATACAAAAGTTTTGTATGGCACCATCTTTCTCCAGCTGGGGAAAAAGCCTAAATTTGATCTCGCCGGTTCCGCCCGGGCAGGGTTTTTTTTATCGTCCCCCTTCCTTTTCACGTGGAGAAGTATCCCGCTTGTAAGGGATCCCTGAAAAAATAATAGTGTAACCCCCCCCTTTCCCAAAAAACCCCTGCTACGGCAAACCACGAAATTCGCAGGGCTATCATAAAACCCCTCCCAAAACCCCAAACCTACCTTTCCACGCAACAATCCCGTAAAAACCACCCCCCCCGGGGAAAAAAAACCTCCCCCCCCGTGGCTCCTGGGTATGACGGGGGCCCCATGATCCGCTCCCCCAGGATTGGTCACCACTCGAGGGCGTTAGGTCGTTGGGGCTCAGCGGAAAACCGGGTCTACCACTGTTCACCGGCATTTTGGTCTGGGGGTGATGTTCATACAAAAAGTGGTCTTTGTGGTTGTGAAAATGTTTGGTGGTGATTCTCAGGGTTTTGGTTGTGATTTTTGGGTAGTAGCGGGGTTTGATTGGGGTCTGACGAGGGTACCTGGAATGGCCTGCAGAAAAAATTTTTAGGGTTGGGTATTTGTACTATTGGCATTACAAAGGGGTTTTTTGGGAAATGATGTTTAGAATGAATCCCCCAAAATTATAGAAAGGGTTAAATTCCATTCGATGAATTTTAAAACCCTTTCTTATGTGCTTTGCAGTTGTATATAAATGTGCCTTACTTTAGTTTTGTTCACTGAAAATCTGCATTTATTTTTTTTTTTGAGTGGGGTACGTTTAATGCATGGAAAAATAAAAAAATGATAAATTGAACCCTAACATTACTTTTTGAGTGCTTATGTTTAAAAAATTCAAATGAAAATTTTGAAGACTGCAGTTTTTAATTTTCAGTACCAACCCTTTACCCCCTTGACTAAATGCAGAAAAAAAACTTTACTTTTTCTTTTTCAATAAAGGGGAAGGGAACAAAATATTTTTTACCTGTTTTAAAAGACTTTGGTACTGGATTAGAATAATGATCCGAAAGAAAGATAAAGTGCATTTAATTTATTTGTGAGCCAGGAAGTCCCCAAAAGATCCACCAGTTTTTCCCTTTGGAACCCTTTTTTAAATTAACATGTGGAGAGGCCCTTTAAAGGGTGACAGCAAAAACTGAAAGTGAAGCTAAATCATTTTTTTTTCTGAAAAGACCTACCGGGCCCATTATACAGATGTCTGCTGATGTACAATAACTCGTTGCGTAGTGATTTCTAAAAAAAAATAATAGCAACCAGACTCCAAAAAAACGGTGAGTAACAGATAAAAAAAGGCAATACAAACGTTAAAGAACCTAGCGTAACCCCCCCTTAAAAAATATATAAAAACAAATTTAAAAAATTAAGTAAGTAAATTAAGGTTTTCCAATGATCGAATAATAATGAAAAATAAAAATAAATAGTAACAGTAATGATAATAAATGAAATAATAAATGTTTTGATAATAATAATAGTAGTAAATTCACAAGAAAAAAAATAATAATGAAGTAATAATTTGATAATAATAAAAATAATAAAAATAACAATAAAAATAAAAATAATAATAATAATAATAATAATAAAATAATAATAAAAAAATAAAAATAATAAAAAAAAACAAAAATAAAAAGCAACACCTAAAACAACCCCCTAAAATCTCACAAAAAAGATCCAAACACAAAACCCCTACCCCCCCCCCGGGTCACCCGATAAGAGGGGGGAGAGATAAAGGGGATACTGTACCAGCGCAAGACCCCCCGTGTATCTCGGCGACTTCCGGGCCCAAAACTGGGTCCCCGGGCAGCGGTGCGATGGTTTTGGGTTCGGGGGTGAGGGGGAAAATTTAGGGGGGGGGGGGTAATGGGGAAAGTGAGGGGGGGGAGGGGAAAGGGGAAAAATTTAGGTAGGGGAATGAGGAATGTGAGGGGGTAAAAGTGGGATGAAGGACGGGGGAATGTGAGCGGAAAAGAGAGTGAGGGGAATATGAGGGAGTATAGAAAGGGTAGGGGGGGTGAAGGGGGAAAATAAAATGAGGTAATTTTGAGGAGGGGTAAATGAGGATGGGTGGAAGAGGGAATGCAAGGGGAAAGAGGTATGAGGCTAGTATAGTAGGATGAGGGAGATGTGTAGGATAAGGGGAAAGTGAAGGAAAAATTTAGGGGAGTGAGGGGTGAGGGGAATATAAGTGGGGGGAAATATGTAGGGAAAGTGAAGAGAATCAGAGGAGGGGAAAAGTGATGAAAGAGTGAGGGAACGGGAAATATGAGTTTTGGGTTGGGGGGGGGGGGCCAAAAGGGGAGGGAAATAGGAGAAAGGAGGGGGGAAAAATAGGAGTAAATAAATATGATCGATGAGGGGGCTGTGAAGGGAAAAACAAAGGAGCGAGATAAGTAGAGGGGGAGGGGAGTAGAGGGTAAAAATGGAAAGGAAAAAAGGAACCCAGGATAACCTGAAAGGGCCCTGAGAGGAGAGAATTTAGAAAAATTTGGGAAAAGAATTGACGGGGGGGGGGGGGGGGGAATAGGGATTAGGGAAAAAAGAAAAAAATAATAATGGGTGGAGAAAAGGGGGGAAAATAAGGGGGGGTGGGGAAAACTAAAAGGGAAGTTTAAAATAAAAAAAAAATCAAGAAAGACTTAAATTGAAGATAAAAAATGAAAAAACCGGAAAAGAAAATTTTTCCTTGCTTAAAAACGAACAAAAAAAAAATGATAAAGAATAAATTAATAAAAATAAAAAAATAATAAATAAATAAATAAATAATAAATAAATTTACTTACCCAAGGGATAAAACGACAAAAAAGAAAATAAAATCCAAAAAAATTCATCTTTTTTTTAACCATAAAAAGAGAAACCAATATGCTTTTTAGCCAAAGGATAAATAAAAGATAAAAAAAAAAACAACCAAAATTAAAAAAAAAAAAAACACAAACAATCTTCCCCTGCCTAAAAGGAAATTTTAAAAACACAAACAATCTTCCGGGGCCAAAAAGGATATTTTTAAAAAATGCAACAAACTTCCCGTGCCTAAAAATATTTTAAAAAAACCCAGCAAATTTTCCCTGCCTAAAGGGTATTTTTAAAAAACGCAGACAATCTCCCCTGCCAAAAAGGGTATCTTAAAAAAACACAAAAAATCTTCCGTGCCTAAAGGAATTTTAAAAAAACACAAAAAATCTTCCCCTGCCCAAAAAGGGTATTTTTAAAAAAAGCTCACATCTTCCCGTGCCAAAGGATATTTTAAAAACAGCTCCCAAATTTTCCCCTCCAAAAAATATTTTAAAAAAACCCTCAAAACTTCCCCTGCCTAAAAAAGGGTTTTTTAAAAAAACCCCACACAATCTTCCCCTCCTAAAAAGGTTTTTAAAACACAAACAATCTTCCGGTGCCTAAAAGGATATTTTTAAAAAAAACCATCTTCCCTGCCTAAAAGGTATTTAAAAACCACAACAATTTTTCCCTGCCTAAAAGGTATTTTTAAAACCCAAAAAAATTCCCCTGCCAAAAGGTATTTTAAAAAAAACGCGCAAACTTCCCGTCCTAAAAGGATATTTAAAAAACACCAACAATCTTCCCCCCTAAAGGATATCTTAAAAAAACGCAGACAATTTCCCGTGCTAAAAGGTTCTTAAAAACCACAAACAAACTTTCCCCTGCCTAAAGGAAAATTTTAAAAAAAACGAGAAATCTTTCCCCTGCCTAAAAAAGGTTTTTTAAAACACGAGACAAACTTCCCCTCCTAAAAGGAATTTTAAAACACGCTCCAAACTTTCCCCGCCCAAAAGGGAAATTTTTAAAAAAACCCCTAAATCTTCCCGGCCTAAAAGGATTTTTTAAAAAAACCCCGACAATCTTCCCCTGCCTAAAAAGGGTATTTTAAAAACACCGACAATCTCCCTGCCTAAAAGATAAAACACAAAAAAACAAAAAAACACACAAAAAAACCGTAATTTTGAAACGTCTTATCAAAAAATACAAAAAAAAAAAAAAAATACAAACAAAAATTTACAAGAAAATGAACAAAAAAAAAACAAAAAGATTTTTAAAAAACTAAAAAGAAATTACAAAAACAAAAAAAAACAAAAAAAAAAAATACAAAAAAACAAAAACAAAAAACAAAAAATCAAACAAATCAAAAAAACAACAAAAAAATACAACAAAAACACCCATCCCCCAAAAAAGACCACACGCGAAAATAAAAAAAGGCCCCGCCCGCCCCGCCTTCCCACCTGAAGGGGGGAAGGCTCCACTGCATCCACCTCGCGCACACTCCATGTCTGGTCCCGAAGAACACAATTCTGCGCCCCCATTGGGCACCGGGAGGTTTTAAATTTGAGCA